>NW_022060768.1:0-15000 GCF_003285725.1 Scaptodrosophila lebanonensis
TTTATAGACTAATCTATAATAATATGTAACATTTCGTTCAAAAATATTTTATATTTTCACTTTCTGAAAATATTTGTGTGCTTGTAACATTTATTAGTATGAATTAAATAAATTAATTCATTTTGAATATGAAATTTATAATTTCATATATTATGTGTGTGTGTTATTATATATAACTCTACCCATCTTCACTCGCGATGAGCTAGGGTAGGAGAAATATACATACAAACATATAACACACTATTTTTTGCGTACATATTAAAAATATATACACAAATAATGTGTCTTTTGTTTGTTTGTTCATTTTGTTATTTAACGCTATTTTATATAGCGCAAATACTTTTTTTTATTAATAAGTCATAACAAGTTATAACTATTAATTTTTCATTTTATATAAATAGCCTCCCCAATAACTATATAAAAATTTACACATGTATAAATACATGTGTACTGTGTTTCTGTCTTTGTACACTATATTAATTGTGTATAATTTTATACACCTATAGTATATCAAAAACTCATTAAGAACATAGTCGTTAATGTATCACACCCGACTAATTAACGATATAGGGCAACCAGGTCGGACTTGTTTGGTTTTTCCTACTCCCAAATATCGTTTTCTGTATAGAGGGATTCTAACGACCGAGTCGCTAATGAACCATAAAAAGGAACCAACTGTCGATACGAAAGAACCATATACATAGTAAAATTAACGATAGAAGTATAAATATTACAACTATCTTTATGTATATTACGCTACGAATATACAGGATTTATTTGAATCATTGATTTCTCTTTGCCATATGAAGTAGTTTTGTGCCACTATTTCTTTATGTGACACATTTTTTTCAAAATATACCACTAAACTTATCAAGCCTTCATATTATAATAAAAAAACATATTTACTATAATAGAATCAAGCTTCTCCACTATATATTATTATACTGATGTGTCTATTTATTTATGTGTTGCTGCCATATTATAATTCGTCAACCGCATCTCTATAAGCACTATATTTTTAATGATGCCCCCAGTTCATTAAATATTATATGAAGTAATTTACTTCGTGCTGATGCTAACTCCATGAAGTAGTTTTTGTGCCACTACTTCTTTATGTGACACCTTTTTTTCAAAACTATACCACTAAATTATCAAGCCTTCTATTATAATAAAAAATATTTACTATAATAGAATCAAGCTTCTCCACTATATATTATTATACTGATGTGTCTATTTTATTTATATGTTGCTGCCATATTATAATTCGTCAACCGCATCTCTATAAGCACTATTATTTTAATGATTGCCCCAGTTCATTAAATATTATATGAAGTAATTTTACTTCGTGCTGATGCTAACTCCATGAAGTAGTTTTGTGCCACTACTTCTATCTGCAGTAGCATTTTTTCAAAATGTACCACTAAATTCAACATGTATTTATGCACCTCCATAACCAAACATAAATACATTTATAGTGTGTTTATTACGAATAAACACACTATATTTATTTTAATACCTTGGGACACCATTTGTATATATGGGCTTACTTTAAATTCCACCAGACTTTAGTAAACCCATATATATTATATGTATTTTATGCACCTCCAAACATAAATACATTTATAGTGTGTTTATTATGAATAAACACACTATATTTATTTTAATACCTTGGGACACCATTTTTATATATGGGCTTACTTTAAATTCAACCAGACTATAGTAAAACCCATATATATTCTATACTAAATGCATCTGCACTATTAATGCCGCCACTACATTAATTTATATGAAAAAGTAATTTTACTTCTTCGTGCAGAAGCACACTCCACAAGTATGTTTTGTGCCACTACTTCTAATCTGCAGTAGCATTTTTTCAAAATGTACCACTAAATTCAACATGTATTTATGCACCTCCATAACCAAACATAAATACATTTATAGTGTGTTTATTACGAATAAACACACTATATTTATTTTAATACCTTGGGACACCATTTGTATATATGGGCTTACTTTAAATTCCACCAGACTTTAGTAAAACCCATATATATTATATGTATTTTATGCACCTCCAAACATAAATACATTTATAGTGTGTTTATTATGAATAAACACACTATATTTATTTTAATACCTTGGGACACCATTTTTATATATGGGCTTACTTTAAATTCAACCAGACTATAGTAAAACCCATATATATTCTATACTAAATGCATCTGCACTATTAATGCCGCCACTACATTAATTTATATGAAAAAGTAATTTTACTTCTTCGTGCAGAAGCACACTCCACAAGTATGTTTTGTGCCACTACTTCTATCTGCGGTAGCATTTTTTCAAAATGTACCACTAAATTCAACATGTATTTATGCACCTCCATAACCAAACATAAATACATTTATAGTGTGTTTATTACGAATAAACACACTATATTTATTTTAATACCTTGGGACACCATTTGTATATATGGGCTTACTTTAAATTCCACCAGACTTTAGTAAAACCCATATATATTATATGTATTTTATGCACCTCCAAACATAAATACATTTATAGTGTGTTTATTATGAATAAACACACTATATTTATTTTAATACCTTGGGACACCATTTTTATATATGGGCTTACTTTAAATTCAACCAGACTATAGTAAAACCCATATATATTCTATACTAAATGCATCTGCACTATTAATGCCGCCACTACATTAATTTATATGAAAAAGTAATTTTACTTCTTCGTGCAGAAGCACACTCCACAAGTATGTTTTGTGCCACTACTTCTATCTGCGGTAGCATTTTTTCAAAATGTACCACTAAATTCAACATGTATTTATGCACCTCCAAACCAAACATAAATACATTTATAGTGTGTTTATTTGGAATAAACACACTATATTTATTTTAACACATGGGTTACTTCATATATAGTGTGTTTATAATGAATAAACACACTATATTTTAATGCATAGGTTATTTCATATATAGTGTGTTTATTATGAATAAACACACTATATTTATTTTAATGCATGAGCTACTTCATATGTAGTGTGTTTATTTTGAATAAACACACTATATTTATTTTAACTATACAAATGCATGTTATTTTAGTAATACATTTCATATAAAATGCTACAGCATAAAGAAGTAGTGGCACAAAACACCTATATATACATGGTGTCTGTTGCTTGAACAAACACTTGTATATATTATGAAGGAAAATTTTTCTTCATGGTGCGAGAACACCACTGACTCTATAGGTGTTTTGTGCCACTATTTCTTTATGCGGTAGCATTTTATATAAAATATATGACTAAAATGACATTTACCTCTATAGGTTAAATACGTTTATAGTGTGTTTATTTGGAATAAACACACTGTATTTTAATGCATGGGTTACTTCATATATAGTGTGTTTATTATTAATAAACACACTATATTTATTTTAACACATGGGTTACTTCATATATAGTGTGTTTATAATGAATAAACACACTATATTTATTATAATACCTTGGGACACCATTTGTATATATGGGCTTACTTTAAATTCCACCAGACTTTAGTAAAACCCATATATATTATATGTATTTATGCACCTCCAAACCAAACATAAATACACTTATAGTGTGTTTATTATGAATAAACACACTATATTTATTATAATACCTTGGGACACCATTTGTATATATGGGCTTACTTTAAATTCCACCAGACTTTAGTAAGAAACATTTGTATTCCTTAATAATGCATACTTTGTATGTACATTTATATATTTACACGCCAATACTATAGAATATAGTAATTGGCATGCGGGTTCTTGTTTATAACATTTCTGATACTCTATGTACACACATTCCAAAGTGATACATAGCGTTATTATATACTTAAGACTTTTCGCATATGCTCAAGTCAAGGGCAAGTATATATTTATGCATGCCAATACTATAATATAGTAAAATTGGCGTGCGGGTGTGCTTGTTTGTAACATTTCTGATATACTATGTACACATTCCATAGTGATACATAGAGTTATTATATATTTAAGACTTTTCGCATAAGCTCAAGTCAAGGGCAAGTATATATTTACACATGCCAATACTATAATATAGTAAAATTGGCGTGCGGGTGTGCTTGTTTGTAACATTTCTGATATACTATGTACACATTCCATAGTGATACATAGAGTTATTATATATTTAAGACTTTTCGCATATGCTCAAGTCAAGGGCAAGTATATATTTATGCATGCCAATACTATAATATAGTAAAATTGGCGTGCGGGTGTGCTTGTTTGTAACATTTCTGATATACTATGTACACATTCCATAGTGATACATAGAGTTATTATATACTTAAGACTTTTCGCATAAGCTCAAGTCAAGGGCAAGTATATATTTACACATGCCAATACTATAATATAGTAAAATTGGCGTGCGGGTGTGCTTGTTTGTAACATTTCTGATATACTTATGTACACATTTCATAGTGATACATATATACTTAAGACTTTTCGCATATGCTCCAAGGGGCAAGTATATATTGACTTGTATATATTATATATTTACACGAGCCAATACTATACTAGAATATAGTAATTGGCATGCGCGTTCTTGTTTATAACATTTCTGATACTCTATGTACACATTCCAAAGTGATATACATAGAGTTATTATATACTTAAGATTTTTCGCATGCTCAAAGAGACAAGTATATATTAATTTTATACATAGGGACACCATTATGTATATTATTTTGTAGTATATAGGTGGGTGGTTATAATATATATAGGTTAAATATATATAAAAAAAAAATAATAATAATTAATAATAATGGCAGGCCTTAATGAATACACACACCACCACCAACAGTGAGTGAAACACCGGCTACCATTATTGATGATTCTCGATTGACTCTATATATATATATTATATATTATTATATATACTACATGCACAATGTACAAAACCATTGCGAAGTCGTATATTTTTATATATAAACATATTATATATATCGTCGAATCATCAAGCAAAGGATAAGCTTCAGTGGATCGCAGTATGGCAGCTGCTCAACCACTTACAACACCTTGCCCGTTACAAAAGTCGTTTACAATTGATTCTAGGCTTTGTCATTGTATTAAATAATGTTTTAATAAGTAACTAGCATTGGCACCAGGTGATCGAAGATCCTCCAAAGTTAACTATGTTACTCATAACATTGGCATCACATATTCATTGTCGTTTATAAATGCATATAAACTTTTAATGATTTAGAAGCCATACAATGCAAATTGCCCCATTTTTATCATTGCAGTCCAGCACGGATACGACCTTAGAGGCGTTCAGGCATAATCCAACGGACGTAGCGTCATACCACTGTTCGCTCGAACAAGTATTGTGCCATAGGTCCGTACCTGCGGTTCCTCTCGTACTACGCAGGAATGCTGTCGCAACAACGTTTTTGTCATTAGTAGGGTAAAACTAACCTGTCTCACGACGGTCTAAACCCAGCTCACGTTCCCTTGCATGGGTGAACAATCCAACGCTTGGTGAATTTTGCTTCACAATGATAGGAAGAGCCGACATCGAAGGATCAAAAAGCGACGTCGCTATGAACGCTTGGCCGCCACAAGCCAGTTATCCCTATGGTAACTTTTCTGACACCTCTTGTTAAAAACTCTTTAAACCAAAAGGATCGATAGGCCGAGCTTTTGCTGTCCCTGTGTGTACTGGACACCGAGATCAAGTCAGCTTTTGCCCTTTTGCTCTATGTGTGGTTTCTGTCCGCACTGAGCTGGCCTTGGGACACCTCCGTTATTATTTGAGAGATGTACCGCCCCAGTCAAACTCCCTACCTGGCAATGTCCTTGAATTGGATCATACCGGAGTAATTGGAGTTATACCAAATTCATAAATTGAAAATACACATAAATGCGCATCCTCTCATTATTAGAATTTGTTTGCAATTATATAACAAACTCATGATACTTTGATCAAGAAGCTTGCATCAAAACCCAATACCATAAGATATATAAAAATATATCCGTATAATGGCTAGGAAATGATACACGTTCCATTTAATCAAGTAAGTAAGGAAACAATAAGAGTAGTGGTATTTCATTGGCGATACTAAACCGAAATCTAATATCTCCCACTTATTCTACACCTCTTATGTCTCCTTACACTGCCAGATTAGAGTCAAGCTCAAAAGGGTCTTCTTTCCCCGCTAATTATTCCAAGCCCGTTCCCTTGGCTGTGGTTTCGCTAGATAGTAGATAGGGACATTCGTCACGGATCTCTCCGGGATTTGTTTTATGTGGCGTGTACCACTACAAAGGGTTTACTACCACAACACTCAAGTCAGACAAGTGTGCATACACACTGCATTCACAGTGTGTATGTACACAAGACCGACTACAGTGCACGGGTTTTGGTACGATGCGCCAAACCAGTCGCCCCAGCTAACAACCACCAGCAAATACAGTGGGAGCTTCGCCAGTACCAATTCGGGATATATGCTTGTCGGGCATATATCCCCCTCTTGGATGGGAGGCGAAGTGCATCTAAACACCTCTGCTGCTCTCAGGGTCGCAGCGCCCGGTTGGAAAACGCAACTCCACGCCGAATAAAGGCCGAAGCCAATACTCTACCCGCGATGTAGGTGACAACCACAGCCACTACGATACTCCCACAAGGGGGCCTACCTCAATGGGGAGCCCTTGGAGAACTCCCCAACCCGTAGTACCGAAACTTCAACTCATACCGCCCTGAACAGCGGCATGAGTAGGACTCGGTGAGCCCTGGCCCTTTTGCCCGACAGCACGGATGGGTTAACCAGCTTTTTGCCACATCAGTCGCCTCATACGACAAGCCGTGACCGCTGAGATGGTATTCTAAGCCCCGCCATCACACGGGGGAGGTGCCAGTTTTGGCTGATTTTAGCCCGGGACTGGCAGCCCAATGTTCACCGGCTGTTCATCACGTTGCCGACGCCGTGCGAACACAGCGTCAGCGAACGCCTCCAGCCTCTGCATCCTCTCTGGCGTCTCCGTCACACCAGACACCCTCCAGATGCCGCTCCTCAACTCGATCCCAAGTCCTGCGAGGTCACGAAGATCCGCGTACAGCGGGCATACACACAAGATGTGCAGCCAATCCTCCTCCTCAGCGCCGCATGAGCATGCAGGCGCGTCGGCGATGCCTCTCCTGTGCAGAAACTCGTTCATCGAGCCATGTCCCGTCATCAGGAATCCAGCACGCAGGCTGAACCTGAAGCTCCTGCGACTGTAGACGAAGCCTGCGTCTGGGAAAAAACGATGGGTCGTGCGCCCGCACTCACCGTCGTCATCCCATCGGAGCTGCCACTCACGTAGCAGGCATTCGTCTAGCAGCGCCTTCCTCTGCCTCTTATCCACGTCCGCCAAGTCCTGGCCGTGCAGCCACTCTCCCTCCTCCAGCGGGTAGCCCTTGCGCAGTTTGAACATGATTGCCAATTGCTTGGCAACCAAGTCAAACGGTGCGGCTCCTGCCAGCACCTGTAGCGCGACCGTCGAGACTGTGCGACACACTGGCAGTGTTGCCAGTAGTGTCACTCTCTGGCAGGACATGAGGCGCCTCTTGGGCGCAACCTGCCCTGCCTGTCGGTACCATACCGACGCACCAAACAGTGCGCACGGTATCATCAGGCCCGCATAGATGGTTCTCTTGGCCTCCGGACTGAGGCCCCAGTCCACGCGCAGCACTCGCGCCAGTCTTCCCGCGACGCCCAGCATCTTCCCGCGTAGGGACACTATGTGCGGCATAAAGCTCATCCGCTCGCCGACCATAATGCCCAGGTACTTTGTGCAGGGCACGTACGGCAGAGCCATCCCCCGGTAACGTACCCAGGGAGGTCTGCTGCGTGCCAAAGTACCCTTCAGCAGCATGATGTGTGTCTTAGTGGTGGATACCGAAACGCCTGCTTCGGCACCCCACTCTCCGACGATGCTCATCAGCCGCTCGCTCTCCTCTTCCAACGCACGTCTCGCGTTCGCCTCCACGAGGATGAGCAGGTCATCAGCATAAGCGCTGAAGGTGCACTCCTGCTCCAGCCTCCTCAGCAACACGTCCATAGCCAAATTCCAAATATATGGACCGCTAATGGACCCCTGTGGGCAACCTCGAGTTACCGACACAGTCTCCTCTCCGCAATTGCTCAGCATGGACGCGCTCCTGCCAGAAAAATAGCTCTGCCACAAGCTAATTTCTCGGCATCCCGCGTCGTCCAATCGGCGCATTACGTAACTCCACTCCAAGTGGTCGAAGGCTCCTTTGAAGTCCACGAATAATCCAAGCACGTATCGGGCCGGGCTGGCCGCGACCGTGCTTGTCACGTGCCTCCACGCGTCCTCCACGCAGCGTCCAGGTTTGAAGCCGAATTGCCATCTGCAGCCTTCCGGCACTGCCTCCTTGAGACGGTCCACCATGATCGCCTCCAGCACTTTACCGAACACCGGCAGCAAGCAGATACCTCGATAGGAAGCAGGATCGTTCCTGTTCCCATCAGGCCCTTTGAGCAAAGCGACCACACGTGGCCGCTTCCACTCTTCCGGGAAGTATCCACTTGCTAAACAGCGGGAATACAACGCTGCCAAGTGCTGGGGGATAGCTCTCCAGACCGCCTTTGCAACCGCTCCAGTGATCCCATCCAATCCTGGCGATCGCCTGCTCCTCAACCGTGCAATACATGCAGACACCTCCGAAACCTCGAGAGCTGGAGGGGCAACTTCGGCAATGGCTATGGGAGCTCTGGACTCCGCAACTGGGAAAAAGTTGCGGAGGAGCACTCGCGCACAGTCGTTCCACGAAACGACTGTCTCGCCATTGGCCCGAAGCGACCCTATCTCGGCGTTTCCTCTGCGTCTGTTATTGCAGATCCGGTATACATGGCCCCACGGGTCGTCCCTGTGCTCCTGCACAAAACGCCGCCAGTCATCCTCCTTCGCCTTCAGTATTTGCTTCTTGTACTGAGCCAAGGCAATCCTCAGCTCAGTAGCAAGAAGCCGCTCGTCATCGGTGTGATGACGACGCGCATACTGCCTTCGGCGTCGCACTCTCCTCACCCGTCGGCGCATGTCGTCCAACTCGGCCGTCCACCAGTTCACTCTCCGAACTGTGCTCGTCTCACGGCGTCCTATCGCCCTGTCGCACGCATGGTGTACGACAGACCGTAGGGCCGCTACCTGTTCATCCATCGGTGCATCCGCCGAAATCGCCTCCGCTCCTCCGATGACCTCCTCATCGAACAATCGCCAACGCGCTCTCGCGAGATTCCAGGACGGCACAGGAGTAATGGTACTCTCAACTGCGTTCTGGGGTCCAGGTGTCACCACAACAGAGATTCTGTTGTGGTCACTCAGGACCCACTCGTCCACTCTCCATTGGTATGCAGCCCATACCAATGCTGCGTCGTTGGCAATTGTGACGTCAATGTCGCTCCTCCCGTTCGGTCCATCGAAGGTGAATACCTCGCTGTATTCATTAAGCGCTCCAGCACTACTCCCCGTGATCCACTCAGCCAGCAGCTCACCCCGCTGTTGGTTTAAATGTCCCTGATTCGCATCAGAGACTTTGCTAAACCACAGGGGGGATACTGCGTTCGCGTCAAGTCCGAGGATGGCAGGCGTGTTGCTAGCGCGCAACAACACTGCATCCAAGTAGCCTAGATACGGCTCAATATCCGCTCCAAATTGGCAGTATACGGAGGACAGGTAGACTGTGCCAAAGCCACCCGTCACTCTCACGCATACCCCAAGGTCCGTTGTAAGGTCCTCCATTTGGACGCACACGACATCAGGGTCATCCACAACGATGGCCGCCTTCTTCCTCCTGTCTGTGTAGACACGCATACTGGATGGCAGTCCAGTAACGCGATCCAAGTGGGGGCTAACATAAGGTTCCTGGATCAGAGCGAAGGTGTATCCAGAATTCCTTATCCTAACCCCACACTCTATTGTTGCGTCGCTGCATCTCCCACAATTTGCCTGAAGGACACTAAACATGATTAATGTCTAGCTTGCACCCTTGCTAGCACCGTTGCGTATATCGGGCAGGTTTCGGACAGCATTAGATGCCCCGAGGGTAGCCCCTTGAATCTACAATTACGGCAGTCCGCCGCAGTGTTGCACTTGGCTGCAGTGTGTCCCTCTTGGCCGCACTGGCGGCACACATCGGTCTTGAAGCGACACTGGGCCACCTTATGGTCAAAGCTGACACACCTATGGCAAGCATAGGTGCGCACGATGGGCCGGAAACGGTATGACATCCACTTGATGTAGATATGACCCCATTTTTCCACTATAGCCAGCGATTTCTCGTCCATTTCAAGCGTCAGGTTGATGTTGTTGCCGTTTTCATTCGTCCATGGCTTCGTCTCCAGGTGTACGGCCTTTTGGAAGGCACCCCGAGTGAAGTCATCTTTAAAGTTTTTGTCATAGAGCTCCTCCATGAATACCTCAGGCGTCAGTGTTGTGTCCACACTAAATACAGTTATCTTGGGTCTGATCCCTTTGTTTTTCTCCACTTCCAGTCCGATCTCCTTGAACTTCTTGTTATTAACAATTTTGTTACATTCTCCGGGAGTCGGCATACTCAAGAGAACTTTACCGTTCTTCAGCTCTTTTATTCCTTGCACTCGTACTCCCGCTGTTTGTAAAATCTCCGTTTTAATCTTCTCCGCAATTGATACATTGGGATCATCGCAAGAGACAACTGCTGCGTAGGATTGGGGCACTGGTTTAACGTGTGCCATACGTACACCAGGGGCAGTAGGGGTGGGAGCAGTCATTGTCGCAACAGTATATGGAGGGCTAACGGGTGGGACAGCAGAGGGCTTCATTTGGGGCATTACCTGGCATCTGCTTTCCAAAACTGCGTTTCTCACGGAAAGAGATAAGATGAGTTCGTCGTACTTTTTAATGGCCCTGTAAATGGCCATGGTGGGCTCGTGACCAATTCCGGCCTTGGCAATCGCTTCGTTGACGCTTAGTTGAACTTTGGATATCTCCGCGAGGATCGCCGGATACCCTTTTTCGACTATTTCACACGCTTTACATTCTTCGGCTTGATTCTGAGCGGCAGCGGTTTTGGTGGCAGCTGGGGTGGGTGCTGGGACGGATTCGGCAATAACGGACTGGACAGGGACAGGCATGGGCTTACTGAACACAAACTCAGCTTCAGATTGGGCAGCGCTATTGTTGTCACAATGCCTCTTCGCCAATGCGGCTTCATTGGCAATCGGGCTTAGCGGCCCCGCGGCTTCACGCTTCTTTTTGCCCTCCTTGGAGCGTTTGACACGTTTGATACTGCCTACCGAAGCATCGGAAAACTCCATGGCACTGGTATCGCCGTCCTCGCTTTGTAAAGCAGCACGGCCCTTAGGCCCATTCTCCTCCATTTTAAACTGCTTAAGTGAGCAAAGACACTCACCTAGAATAAAGCTGGTGCACTAACCAGAACAAAAGATCGAAAAGATCGAAAAGATCGCAAAGATCGAAAAGATCGCAAAGATCGAAAAGATCGAAAAGATCGCAAAGATCGAAAAGATCGAAAAGATCGCAAAGATCGAAAAGATCGCAAAGATCGAAAAGATCGAAAAGATCGCAAAGATCGAAAAGATCGCAAAGATCGAAAAGATCGCAAAGATCGAACCCAAAGCTCAAAAGCTCCAAAGCTCTCTATTGCAGCTTTTAATGTCTATTGGGCTTAACGCGCCCCCTGGCGATGGCTTTTGTAAGCTAGATGAGCTTACAAAGCTACACGCACTAACACACTGGTATACTGGCACAAGTATGTGTACAAGCTTTTAGTCTGACCTTGGCACTGAGCACTGTATGTATATATGTATGGCGCCTTATTGAAATTTACCGCAATTTCAGCGCTTAATCCACTTGTTTACTACAATTTGTAGTAAACAACTTGTTTGTGTGTGTATTTCGCAGAACGATTTCACAGAACGATTTACCGTATGATTTACCGTACGATTTACCGTTTTTGCTGAGCAAAACTTACTATACGATCGATGCGCGCACTTTCGTAGCAGGTCTACTCGCGACGACTGTCAAAAGCAAACTGAGTAGATAGGGACAGTAGGAATCTCGTTAATCCATTCATGCGCGTCACTAATTAGATGACGAGGCATTTGGCTACCTTAAGAGAGTCATAGTTACTCCCGCCGTTGACCCGCGCTTACTTGAATTTCTTCACGTTGACATTCAGAGCACTGGGCAGAAATCACATTGTGTCAACACCCGCTAGGGCCATCACAATGCTTTGTTTTAATTAGACAGTCGGATTCCCCAAGTCCGTGCCAGTTCTGAATTGATTGTTAATTGATAATCGTTATAATTTAAAAGAGCTAAAACTGAAAGGTTTAACCCCTCCAGATTAGTATTCTTAAAAATTTTAGCAAGAAAGTTCCACAATTGGCTACGTAACTAACAATCCGGGGAACAAATGACGATCATTAAAAATAATCGAAATTCTATTTACCCAGAACGAGAACATAAACCATGTTATTGTTTCCCAATCAAGCCCGATTATCTCAATCTTCAGAGCCAATCCTTATCCCGAAGTTACGGATCTAATTTGCCGACTTCCCTTACCTACATTATTCCATCGACTAGAGACTCTTCACCTTGGAGACCAGCTGCGGATATTGGTACGGCCTGTTGAGAAGTTTGCGTGTCCCCACCATAAATTTTCAAGGTCCGAGGAGAAAATATCGACACAACAGTATATGTCATGCTCTTCTAGCCCATCTACCATATCTCTCTGCGAAAGACTTCCATGGTAGTACGGCTATAAAACAGAAAAGAAAACTCTTCCGATATCTCTCGACGGCTTCTTTATGGTCGTTCCTGTTGCCAGGATGAGCACAAGGCCCATATTTAATAACAAACGGATACTCAACAGGTTACGGAATTGGAACCGTATTCCCTTTCGTTCAAAATTATTCAAGTGTATCAATAATAATATGTATGTTGTGTATATATATATATATTTTTACTTGAAAATTTTCGGCTTTCGCCTTGAACTTAGGACCGACTAACTCGTGATCAACCACTGTTCACACGAAACCCTTCTCCACTTCAGTCCTCCAAGGTCTCATTCGATTATTTGCTACTACCACCAAGATCTGTACCAATGGCGGCTCCATGCAGGCTTACGCCAAACACTTCTACGCACACCATTGTACCTTCCTACTCACTAAAGTTTCAAAATTTATATTTTTATATAAATATGAATCATTTACTTTAGCGGTAATGTATAGGTATACAACTTAAGCGCCATCCATTTTAAGGGCTAGTTGCTTCGGCAGGTGAGTTGTTACACACTCCTTAGCGGATTACGACTTCCATGTCCACCGTCCTGCTGTTTTAAGCAACCAACGCCTTTCATGGTATCTGCATGAGTTGTTAATTTGGGCACCGTAACATTACGTTTGGTTCATCCCACAGCGCCAGTTCTGCTTACCAAAAGTGGCCCACTGGGCACATTATATCATAACCTTAAACTTCATTTCAAGAAAGTTAAGGTTCTTACCCATTTAAAGTTTGAGAATAGGTTAAGATCGTTTCGACCCTAAGGCCTCTAATCATTCGCTTTACCAGATAAGATTATTTTATGCAATATATAAATGCACCAGCTATCCTGAGGGAAACTTCGGAAGGAACCAGCTACTAGATGGTTCGATTGGTCTTTCGCCCCTATACTCAATTCTGACAATCGATTTGCACGTCAGAACTGTTTCGGTCTTCCATCAGGGTTTCCCCTGACTTCAACCTGATCAAGTATAGTTCACCATCTTTCGGGTCACAGCATATATGCTCAAGGTACGTTCCAGTTAGAGGTATAAATAATATAAATATTATTATACATAACTATATAGAGCGCCCCGGGATTGAATTAATAAACTATATAAAATAATTTAAAAACTAATCCCATTTGTATTGGTAGTCAAGTTAATTACGCCATTAGGTTTATAAAATAAATCCCAATGACTTGCATATATGTTAGACTCCTTGGTCCGTGTTTCAAGACGGGTCCCGAAGGTATCCTGAATCTTTCGCATTGTTAATCATACAAGTGCCTATAATAAATATAAATATCATAGATATAAATATCATTATATAATTTCGAAAAATTAACACACTGTATTTCATATCAATCTATCAGCACTTTATCAAATTTAATGACATTTATTCTATGTTATCAATGGGCAAGCCATAATAATTTGAATAAACTATAAGCCATATTTTATGATAAATTTTTGTATATGCTAATAGATTACAATGTCCTTATATGGGAAAAATGCACACTATTATTAATAATATTTATTAAATATTATAATTATAATGATGAATTTCCCATAATGGATATTCAGGTTCATCGGGCTTAACCTCTAAGCAGTTTCACGTACTATTTAACTCTCTATTCAGAGTTCTTTTCAACTTTCCCTCACGGTACTTGTTTACTATCGGTCTCATGGTTATATTTAGTTTTAGATGGAGTTTACCACCCACTTAGTGCTGCACTATCAAGCAACACGACTCTTTGGAAATCATCATCTAGTAATCATTAACGTTATACGGGCCTGGCACCCTCTATGGGTAAATGGCCTCATTTAAGAAGGACTTAAATCGTTAATTTCTCATACTAGAATATAGATGTTCCATACACTGCATCTCACATTTGCCATATAGACAAAGTGACTTAGTGCTGAACTGTTTTCTTTTCGCTCGCCGCTACTAAGAAAATCCTTGTTAGTTTCTTTTCCTCCCCTAATTAATATGCTTAAATTCAGGGGGTAGTCCCATATGAGTTGAGGTTGTATAAATATAAATATATTTTCATTTATTAGAAATGTGTTAAAATTTCTAATATATTTAATACATATAGTATATATATTTTATGTGAAATGAGAACACAACTACCCATTAAAATTCATTTAAAAGAAGAAA
>NW_022060768.1:20000-35000 GCF_003285725.1 Scaptodrosophila lebanonensis
ACTAAATTATCAAGCCTTCTATTATAATAAAAAAAAATATTTACTATAATAGAATCAAGCTTCTCCACTATATATTATTATACTGATGTGTCTATTTATTTATGTGTTGCTGCCATATTATAATTCGTCAACCGCATCTCTATAAGCACTATTATTTTAATGATGCCCCAGTTCATTAAATATTATATGAAGTAATTTTACTTCGTGCTGATGCTAACTCCATGAAGTAGTTTTGTGCCACTACTTCTTTATGTGACACCTTTTTTTCAAAATATACCACTAAATTATCAAGCCTTCTATTATAATAAAAAAATATTTACTATAATAGAATCAAGCTTCTCCACTATATATTATTATACTGATGTGTCTATTTATTTATATGTTGCTGCCATATTATAATTCGTCAACCGCATCTCTATAAGCACTATTATTTTAATGATGCCCCAGTTCATTAAATATTATATGAAGTAATTTTACTTCGTGCTGATGCTAACTCCATGAAGTAGTTTTGTGCCACTACTTCTATCTGCAGTAGCATTTTTTCAAAATGTACCACTAAATTCAACATGTATTTATGCACCTCCATAACCAAACATAAATACATTTATAGTGTGTTTATTACGAATAAACACACTATATTTATTTTAATACCTTGGGACACCATTTGTATATATGGGCTTACTTTAAATTCCACCAGACTTTAGTAAAACCCATATATATTATATGTATTTTATGCACCTCCAAACATAAATACATTTATAGTGTGTTTATTATGAATAAACACACTATATTTATTTTAATACCTTGGGACACCATTTTTATATATGGGCTTACTTTAAATTCAACCAGACTATAGTAAAACCCATATATATTCTATACTAAATGCATCTGCACTATTAATGCCGCCACTACATTAATTTATATGAAAAAGTAATTTTACTTCTTCGTGCAGAAGCACACTCCACAAGTATGTTTTGTGCCACTACTTCTATCTGCAGTAGCATTTTTTCAAAATGTACCACTAAATTCAACATGTATTTATGCACCTCCATAACCAAACATAAATACATTTATAGTGTGTTTATTACGAATAAACACACTATATTTATTTTAATACCTTGGGACACCATTTGTATATATGGGCTTACTTTAAATTCCACCAGACTTTAGTAAAACCCATATATATTATATGTATTTTATGCACCTCCAAACATAAATACATTTATAGTGTGTTTATTATGAATAAACACACTATATTTATTTTAATACCTTGGGACACCATTTTTATATATGGGCTTACTTTAAATTCAACCAGACTATAGTAAAACCCATATATATTCTATACTAAATGCATCTGCACTATTAATGCCGCCACTACATTAATTTATATGAAAAAGTAATTTTACTTCTTCGTGCAGAAGCACACTCCACAAGTATGTTTTGTGCCACTACTTCTATCTGCGGTAGCATTTTTTCAAAATGTACCACTAAATTCAACATGTATTTATGCACCTCCATAACCAAACATAAATACATTTATAGTGTGTTTATTACGAATAAACACACTATATTTATTTTAATACCTTGGGACACCATTTGTATATATGGGCTTACTTTAAATTCCACCAGACTTTAGTAAAACCCATATATATTATATGTATTTTATGCACCTCCAAACATAAATACATTTATAGTGTGTTTATTATGAATAAACACACTATATTTATTTTAATACCTTGGGACACCATTTTTATATATGGGCTTACTTTAAATTCAACCAGACTATAGTAAAACCCATATATATTCTATACTAAATGCATCTGCACTATTAATGCCGCCACTACATTAATTTATATGAAAAAGTAATTTTACTTCTTCGTGCAGAAGCACACTCCACAAGTATGTTTTGTGCCACTACTTCTATCTGCGGTAGCATTTTTTCAAAATGTACCACTAAATTCAACATGTATTTATGCACCTCCAAACCAAACATAAATACATTTATAGTGTGTTTATTTGGAATAAACACACTATATTTATTTTAACACATGGGTTACTTCATATATAGTGTGTTTATAATGAATAAACACACTATATTTTAATGCATAGGTTATTTCATATATAGTGTGTTTATTATGAATAAACACACTATATTTATTTTAATGCATGAGCTACTTCATATGTAGTGTGTTTATTTTGAATAAACACACTATATTTATTTTAACTATACAAATGCATGTTATTTTAGTAATACATTTCATATAAAATGCTACAGCATAAAGAAGTAGTGGCACAAAACACCTATATATACATGGTGTCTGTTGCTTGAACAAACACTTGTATATATTATGAAGGAAAATTTTTCTTCATGGTGCGAGAACACCACTGACTCTATAGGTGTTTTGTGCCACTATTTCTTTATGCGGTAGCATTTTATATAAAATATATGACTAAAATGACATTTACCTCTATAGGTTAAATACGTTTATAGTGTGTTTATTTGGAATAAACACACTGTATTTTAATGCATGGGTTACTTCATATATAGTGTGTTTATTATTAATAAACACACAATATTTATTTTAACACATGGGTTACTTCATATATAGTGTGTTTATAATGAATAAACACACTATATTTATTATAATACCTTGGGACACCATTTGTATATATGGGCTTACTTTAAATTCCACCAGACTTTAGTAAAACCCATATATATTATATGTATTTATGCACCTCCAAACCAAACATAAATACACTTATAGTGTGTTTATTATGAATAAACACACTATATTTATTATAATACCTTGGGACACCATTTGTATATATGGGCTTACTTTAAATTCCACCAGACTTTAGTAAGAAACATTTGTATTCCTTAATAAATGCATACTTTGTATGTACATTTATATATATTTACACGCCAATACTATAGAATATAGTAATTGGCATGCGGGTTCTTGTTTATAACATTTCTGATACTCTATGTACACACATTCCAAAGTGATACATAGCGTTATTATATACTTAAGACTTTTCGCATATGCTCAAGTCAAGGGCAAGTATATATTTATGCATGCCAATACTATAATATAGTAAAATTGGCGTGCGGGTGTGCTTGTTTGTAACATTTCTGATATACTATGTACACATTCCATAGTGATACATAGAGTTATTATATATTTAAGACTTTTCGCATAAGCTCAAGTCAAGGGCAAGTATATATTTACACATGCCAATACTATAATATAGTAAAATTGGCGTGCGGGTGTGCTTGTTTGTAACATTTCTGATATACTATGTACACATTCCATAGTGATACATAGAGTTATTATATATTTAAGACTTTTCGCATATGCTCAAGTCAAGGGCAAGTATATATTTATGCATGCCAATACTATAATATAGTAAAATTGGCGTGCGGGTGTGCTTGTTTGTAACATTTCTGATATACTATGTACACATTCCATAGTGATACATAGAGTTATTATATACTTAAGACTTTTCGCATAAGCTCAAGTCAAGGGCAAGTATATATTTACACATGCCAATACTATAATATAGTAAAATTGGCGTGCGGGTGTGCTTGTTTGTAACATTTCTGATATACTTATGTACACATTTCATAGTGATACATATATACTTAAGACTTTTCGCATATGCTCCAAGGGGCAAGTATATATTGACTTGTATATATTATATATTTACACGAGCCAATACTATACTAGAATATAGTAATTGGCATGCGCGTTCTTGTTTATAACATTTCTGATACTCTATGTACACATTCCAAAGTGATATACATAGAGTTATTATATACTTAAGATTTTCGCATGCTCAAAGAGACAAGTATATATTAATTTTATACATAGGGACACCATTATGTATATTATTTTGTAGTATATAGGTGGGTGGTTATAATATATATAGGTTAAATATATATAAAAAAAAAATAATAATAATTAATAATAATGGCAGGCCTTAATGAATACACACACCACCACCAACAGTGAGTGAAACACCGGCTACCATTATTGATGATTCTCGATTGACTCTATATATATATATTATATATTATTATATATACTACATGCACAATGTACAAAACCATTGCGAAGTCGTATATTTTTATATATAAACATATTATATATATCGTCGAATCATCAAGCAAAGGATAAGCTTCAGTGGATCGCAGTATGGCAGCTGCTCAACCACTTACAACACCTTGCCCGTTACAAAAGTCGTTTACAATTGATTCTAGGCTTTGTCATTGTATTAAATAATGTTTTAATAAGTAACTAGCATTGGCACCAGGTGATCGAAGATCCTCCAAAGTTAACTATGTTACTCATAACATTGGCATCACATATTCATTGTCGTTTATAAATGCATATAAACTTTTAATGATTTAGAAGCCATACAATGCAAATTGCCCCATTTTTATCATTGCAGTCCAGCACGGATACGACCTTAGAGGCGTTCAGGCATAATCCAACGGACGTAGCGTCATACCACTGTTCGCTCGAACAAGTATTGTGCCATAGGTCCGTACCTGCGGTTCCTCTCGTACTACGCAGGAATGCTGTCGCAACAACGTTTTTGTCATTAGTAGGGTAAAACTAACCTGTCTCACGACGGTCTAAACCCAGCTCACGTTCCCTTGCATGGGTGAACAATCCAACGCTTGGTGAATTTTGCTTCACAATGATAGGAAGAGCCGACATCGAAGGATCAAAAAGCGACGTCGCTATGAACGCTTGGCCGCCACAAGCCAGTTATCCCTATGGTAACTTTTCTGACACCTCTTGTTAAAAACTCTTTAAACCAAAAGGATCGATAGGCCGAGCTTTTGCTGTCCCTGTGTGTACTGGACACCGAGATCAAGTCAGCTTTTGCCCTTTTGCTCTATGTGTGGTTTCTGTCCGCACTGAGCTGGCCTTGGGACACCTCCGTTATTATTTGAGAGATGTACCGCCCCAGTCAAACTCCCTACCTGGCAATGTCCTTGAATTGGATCATACCGGAGTAATTGGAGTTATACCAAATTCATAAATTGAAAATACACATAAATGCGCATCCTCTCATTATTAGAATTTGTTTGCAATTATATAACAAACTCATGATACTTTGATCAAGAAGCTTGCATCAAAACCCAATACCATAAGATATATAAAAATATATCCGTATAATGGCTAGGAAATGATACACGTTCCATTTAATCAAGTAAGTAAGGAAACAATAAGAGTAGTGGTATTTCATTGGCGATACTAAACCGAAATCTAATATCTCCCACTTATTCTACACCTCTTATGTCTCCTTACACTGCCAGATTAGAGTCAAGCTCAAAAGGGTCTTCTTTCCCCGCTAATTATTCCAAGCCCGTTCCCTTGGCTGTGGTTTCGCTAGATAGTAGATAGGGACATTCGTCACGGATCTCTCCGGGATTTGTTTTATGTGGCGTGTACCACTACAAAGGGTTTACTACCACAACACTCAAGTCAGACAAGTGTGCATACACACTGCATTCACAGTGTGTATGTACACAAGACCGACTACAGTGCACGGGTTTTGGTACGATGCGCCAAACCAGTCGCCCCAGCTAACAACCACCAGCAAATACAGTGGGAGCTTCGCCAGTACCAATTCGGGATATATGCTTGTCGGGCATATATCCCCCTCTTGGATGGGAGGCGAAGTGCATCTAAACACCTCTGCTGCTCTCAGGGTCGCAGCGCCCGGTTGGAAAACGCAACTCCACGCCGAATAAAGGCCGAAGCCAATACTCTACCCGCGATGTAGGTGACAACCACAGCCACTACGATACTCCCACAAGGGGGCCTACCTCAATGGGGAGCCCTTGGAGAACTCCCCAACCCGTAGTACCGAAACTTCAACTCATACCGCCCTGAACAGCGGCATGAGTAGGACTCGGTGAGCCCTGGCCCTTTTGCCCGACAGCACGGATGGGTTAACCAGCTTTTTGCCACATCAGTCGCCTCATACGACAAGCCGTGACCGCTGAGATGGTATTCTAAGCCCCGCCATCACACGGGGGAGGTGCCAGTTTTGGCTGATTTTAGCCCGGGACTGGCAGCCCAATGTTCACCGGCTGTTCATCACGTTGCCGACGCCGTGCGAACACAGCGTCAGCGAACGCCTCCAACCTCTGCATCCTCTCTGGCGTCTCCGTCACACCAGACACCCTCCAGATGCCGCTCCTCAACTCGATCCCAAGTCCTGCGAGGTCACGAAGATCCGCGTACAGCGGGCATACACACAAGATGTGCAGCCAATCCTCCTCCTCAGCGCCGCATGAGCATGCAGGCGCGTCGGCGATGCCTCTCCTGTGCAGAAACTCGTTCATCGAGCCATGTCCCGTCATCAGGAATCCAGCACGCAGGCTGAACCTGAAGCTCCTGCGACTGTAGACGAAGCCTGCGTCTGGGAAAAAACGATGGGTCGTGCGCCCGCACTCACCGTCGTCATCCCATCGGAGCTGCCACTCACGTAGCAGGCATTCGTCTAGCAGCGCCTTCCTCTGCCTCTTATCCACTTCCGCCAAGTCCTGGCCGTGCAGCCACTCTCCCTCCTCCAGCGGGTAGCCCTTGCGCAGTTTGAACATGATTGCCAATTGCTTGGCAACCAAGTCAAACGGTGCGGCTCCTGCCAGCACCTGTAGCGCGACCGTCGAGACTGTGCGACACACTGGCAGTGTTGCCAGTAGTGTCACTCTCTGGCAGGACATGAGGCGCCTCTTGGGCGCAACCTGCCCTGCCTGTCGGTACCATACCGACGCACCAAACAGTGCGCACGGTATCATCAGGCCCGCATATATGGTCCTCTTGGCCTCCGGACTGAGTCCCCAGTCCACGCGCAGCACTCGCGCCAGTCTTCCCGCGACGCCCAGCATCTTCCCGCGTAGGGACACTATGTGCGGCATAAAGCTCATCCGCTCGCCGACCATAATGCCCAGGTACTTTGTGCAGGGCACGTACGGCAGAGCCATCCCCCGGTAACGTACCCAGGGAGGTCTGCTGTGTGCCAAAGTACCTTCAGCAGCATGATGTGTGTCTTAGTGGTGGATACCGAAACGCCTGCTTCGGCACCCCACTCTCCGACGATGCTCATCAGCCGCTCGCTCTCCTCTTCCAACGCACGTCTCGCGTTCGCCTCCACGAGGATGAGCAGGTCATCAGCATAAGCGCTGAAGGTGCACTCCTGCTCCAGCCTCCTCAGCAACACGTCAATAGCCAAATTCCAAATATATGGACCGCTAATGGACCCCTGTGGGCAACCTCGAGTTACCGACACAGTCTCCTCTCCGCAATTGCTCAGCATGGACGCGCTCCTGCCAGAAAAATAGCTCTGCCACAAGCTAATTTCTCGGCATCCCGCGTCGTCCAATCGGCGCATTACGTAACTCCACTCCAAGTGGTCGAAGGCTCCTTTGAAGTCCACGAATAATCCAAGCACGTATCGGGCCGGGCTGGCCGCGACCGTGCTTGTCACGTGCCTCCACGCGTCCTCCACGCAGCGTCCAGGTTTGAAGCCGAATTGCCATCTGCAGCCTTCCGGCACTGCCTCCTTGAGACGGTCCACCATGATCGCCTCCAGCACTTTACCGAACACCGGCAGCAAGCAGATACCTCGATAGGAAGCAGGATCGTTCCTGTTCCCATCAGGCCCTTTGAGCAAAGCGACCACACGTGGCCGCTTCCACTCTTCCGGGAAGTATCCACTTGCTAAACAGCGGGAATACAACGCTGCCAAGTGCTGGGGGATAGCTCTCCAGACCGCCTTTGCAACCGCTCCAGTGATCCCATCCAATCCTGGCGATCGCCTGCTCCTCAACCGTGCAATACATGCAGACACCTCCGAAACCTCGAGAGCTGGAGGGGCAACTTCGGCAATGGCTATGGGAGCTCTGGACTCCGCAACTGGGAAAAAGTTGCGGAGGAGCACTCGCGCACAGTCGTTCCACGAAACGACTGTCTCGCCATTGGCCCGAAGCGACCCTATCTCGGCGTTTCCTCTGCGTCTGTTATTGCAGATCCGGTATACATGGCCCCACGGGTCGTCTCTGTGCTCCTGCACAAAACGCCGCCAGTCGTCCTCCTTCGCCTTCAGTATTTGCTTCTTGTACTGAGCCAAGGCAATCCTCAGCTCAGTAGCAAGAAGCCGCTCGTCATCGGTGTGATGACGACGCGCATACTGCCTTCGGCGTCGCACTCTCCTCACCCGTCGGCGCATGTCGTCCAACTCAGCCGTCCACCAGTTCACTCTCCGAACTGTACTCGTCTCACGGCGTCCTATCGCCCTGTCGCACGCATGGTGTACGACAGACCGTAGGGCCGCTACCTGCTCGTCCATCGGTGCATCCGCCGAAATCGCCTCCGCTCCTCCGATGACCTCCTCATCGAACAATCGCCAACGCGCTCTCGCGAGATTCCAGGACGGCACAGGAGTATTGGTACTCTCAACTGCGTTCTGGGGTCCAGGTGTCACCACAACAGAGATTCTGTTGTGGTCACTCAGGACCCACTCGTCCACTCTCCATTGGTATGCAGCCCATACCAATGCTGCGTCGTTGGCAATTGTGACGTCAATGTCGCTCCTCCCGTTCGGTCCATCGAAGGTGAATACCTCGCTGTATTCATTAAGCGCTCCAGCACTACTCCCCGTGATCCACTCAGCCAGCAGCTCACCCCGCTGTTGGTTTAAATGTCCCTGATTCGCATCAGAGACTTTGCTAAACCACAGGGGGGATACTGCGTTCGCGTCAAGTCCGAGGATGGCAGGCGTGTTGCTAGCGCGCAACAACACTGCATCCAAGTAGCCTAGATACGGCTCAATATCCGCTCCAAATTGGCAGTATACGGAGGACAGGTAGGCTGTGCCAAAGCCACCCGTCACTCTCACGCATACCCCAAGGTCCGTTGTAAGGTCCTCCATTTGGACGCACACGACATCAGGGTCATCCACAACGATGGCCGCCTTCTTCCTCCTGTCTGTGTAGACTCGCATACTGGATGGCAGTCCAGTAACGCGATCCAAGTGGGGGCTAACATAAGGTTCCTGGATCAGAGCGAAGGTGTATCCAGAATTCCTTATCCTAACCCCACACTCTATTGTTGCGTCGCTGCATCTCCCACAATTTGCCTGAAGGACACTAAACATGATTAATGTCTAGCTTGCACCCTTGCTAGCACCGTTGCGTATATCGGGCAGGTTTCGGACAGCATTAGATGCCCCGAGGGTAGCCCCTTGAATCTACAATTACGGCAGTCCGCCGCAGTGTTGCACTTGGCTGCAGTGTGTCCCTCTTGGCCGCACTGGCGGCACACATCGGTCTTGAAGCGACACTGGGCCACCTTATGGTCAAAGCTGACACACCTATGGCAAGCATAGGTGCGCACGATGGGCCGGAAACGGTATGACATCCACTTGATGTAGATATGACCCCATTTTTCCACTATAGCCAGCGATTTCTCGTCCATTTCAAGCGTCAGGTTGATGTTGTTGCCGTTTTCATTCGTCCATGGCTTCGTCTCCAGGTGTACGGCCTTTTGGAAGGCACCCCGAGTGAAGTCATCTTTAAAGTTTTTGTCATAGAGCTCCTCCATGAATACCTCAGGCGTCAGTGTTGTGTCCACACTAAATACAGTTATCTTGGGTCTGATCCCTTTGTTTTTCTCCACTTCCAGTCCGATCTCCTTGAACTTCTTGTTATTAACAATTTTGTTACATTCTCCGGGAGTCGGCATACTCAAGAGAACTTTACCGTTCTTCAGCTCTTTTATTCCTTGCACTCGTACTCCCGCTGTTTGTAAAATCTCCGTTTTAATCTTCTCCGCAATTGGTACATTGGGATCATCGCAAGAGACAACTGCTGCGTAGGATTGGGGCACTGGTTTAACGTGTGCCATACGTACACCAGGGGCAGTAGGGGTGGGAGCAGTCATTGTCGCAACAGTATATGGAGGGCTAACGGGTGGGACAGCAGAGGGCTTCATTTGGGGCATTACCTGGCATCTGCTTTCCAAAACTGCGTTTCTCACGGAAAGAGATAAGATGAGTTCGTCGTACTTTTTAATGGCCCTGTAAATGGCCATGGTGGGCTCGTGACCAATTCCGGCCTTGGCAATCGCTTCGTTGACGCTTAGTTGAACTTTGGATATCTCCGCGAGGATCGCCGGATACCCTTTTTCGACTATTTCACACGCTTTACATTCTTCGGCTTGATTCTGAGCGGCAGCGGTTTTGGTGGCAGCTGGGGTGGGTGCTGGGACGGATTCGGCAATAACGGACTGGACAGGGACAGGCATGGGCTTACTGAACACAAACTCAGCTTCAGATTGGGCAGCGCTATTGTTGTCACAATGCCTCTTCGCCAATGCGGCTTCATTGGCAATCGGGCTTAGCGGCCCCGCGGCTTCACGCTTCTTTTTGCCCTCCTTGGAGCGTTTGACACGTTTGATACTGCCTACCGAAGCGTCGGAAAACTCCATGGCACTGGTATCGCCGTCCTCGCTTTGTAAAGCAGCACGGCCCTTAGGCCCATTCTCCTCCATTTTAAACTGCTTAAGTGAGCAAAGACACTCACCTAGAATAAAGCTGGTGCACTAACCAGAACAAAAGATCGAAAAGATCGAAAAGATCGAAAAGATCGCAAAGATCGCAAAGATCGAAAAGATCGAAAAAATCGAAAAGATCGCAAAGATCGAAAAGATCGCAAAGATCGAAAAGATCGCAAAGATCGCAAAGATCGAAAAGATCGCAAAGATCGAAAAGATCGCAAAGATCGAAAAGATCGCAAAGATCGAACCCAAAGCTCAAAAGCTCAAAAGCTCAAAAGCTCCAAAGCTCTCTATTGCAGCTTTTAATGTCTATTGGGCTTAACGCGCCCCCTGGCGATGGCTTTTGTAAGCTAGATGAGCTTACAAAGCTACACGCACTAACACACTGGTATACTGGCACAAATATGTGTACAAGCTTTTAGTCTGACCTTGGCACTGAGCACTGTATGTATATATGTATGGCGCCTTATTGAAATTTACCGCAATTTCAGCGCTTAATCCACTTGTTTACTACAATTTGTAGTAAACAACTTGTTTGTGTGTGTATTTCGCAGAACGATTTCACAGAACGATTTACCGTATGATTTACCGTACGATTTACCGTTTTTGCTGAGCAAAACTTACTATACGATCGATGCGCGCACTTTCGTAGCAGGTCTACTCGCGACGACTGTCAAAAGCAAACTGAGTAGATAGGGACAGTAGGAATCTCGTTAATCCATTCATGCGCGTCACTAATTAGATGACGAGGCATTTGGCTACCTTAAGAGAGTCATAGTTACTCCCGCCGTTGACCCGCGCTTACTTGAATTTCTTCACGTTGACATTCAGAGCACTGGGCAGAAATCACATTGTGTCAACACCCGCTAGGGCCATCACAATGCTTTGTTTTAATTAGACAGTCGGATTCCCCAAGTCCGTGCCAGTTCTGAATTGATTGTTAATTGATAATCGTTATAATTTAAAAGAGCTAAAACTGAAAGGTTTAACCCCTCCAGATTAGTATTCTTAAAAATTTTAGCAAGAAAGTTCCACAATTGGCTACGTAACTAACAATCCGGGGAACAAATGACGATCATTAAAAATAATCGAAATTCTATTTACCCAGAACGAGAACATAAACCATGTTATTGTTTCCCAATCAAGCCCGATTATCTCAATCTTCAGAGCCAATCCTTATCCCGAAGTTACGGATCTAATTTGCCGACTTCCCTTACCTACATTATTCCATCGACTAGAGACTCTTCACCTTGGAGACCAGCTGCGGATATTGGTACGGCCTGTTGAGAAGTTTGCGTGTCCCCACCATAAATTTTCAAGGTCCGAGGAGAAAATATCGACACAACAGTATATGTCATGCTCTTCTAGCCCATCTACCATATCTCTCTGCGAAAGACTTCCATGGTAGTACGGCTATAAAACAGAAAAGAAAACTCTTCCGATATCTCTCGACGGCTTCTTTATGGTCGTTCCTGTTGCCAGGATGAGCACAAGGCCCATATTTAATAACAAACGGATACTCAACAGGTTACGGAATTGGAACCGTATTCCCTTTCGTTCAAAATTATTCAAGTGTATCAATAATAATATGTATGTTGTGTATATATATATATATTTTTACTTGAAAATTTTCGGCTTTCGCCTTGAACTTAGGACCGACTAACTCGTGATCAACCACTGTTCACACGAAACCCTTCTCCACTTCAGTCCTCCAAGGTCTCATTCGATTATTTGCTACTACCACCAAGATCTGTACCAATGGCGGCTCCATGCAGGCTTACGCCAAACACTTCTACGCACACCATTGTACCTTCCTACTCACTAAAGTTTCAAAATTTATATTTTTATATAAATATGAATCATTTACTTTAGCGGTAATGTATAGGTATACAACTTAAGCGCCATCCATTTTAAGGGCTAGTTGCTTCGGCAGGTGAGTTGTTACACACTCCTTAGCGGATTACGACTTCCATGTCCACCGTCCTGCTGTTTTAAGCAACCAACGCCTTTCATGGTATCTGCATGAGTTGTTAATTTGGGCACCGTAACATTACGTTTGGTTCATCCCACAGCGCCAGTTCTGCTTACCAAAAGTGGCCCACTGGGCACATTATATCATAACCTTAAACTTCATTTCAAGAAAGTTAAGGTTCTTACCCATTTAAAGTTTGAGAATAGGTTAAGATCGTTTCGACCCTAAGGCCTCTAATCATTCGCTTTACCAGATAAGATTATTTTATGCAATATATAAATGCACCAGCTATCCTGAGGGAAACTTCGGAAGGAACCAGCTACTAGATGGTTCGATTGGTCTTTCGCCCCTATACTCAATTCTGACAATCGATTTGCACGTCAGAACTGTTTCGGTCTTCCATCAGGGTTTCCCCTGACTTCAACCTGATCAAGTATAGTTCACCATCTTTCGGGTCACAGCATATATGCTCAAGGTACGTTCCAGTTAGAGGTATAAATAATATAAATATTATTATACATAACTATATAGAGCGCCCCGGGATTGAATTAATAAACTATATAAAATAATTTAAAAACTAATCCCATTTGTATTGGTAGTCAAGTTAATTACGCCATTAGGTTTATAAAATAAATCCCAATGACTTGCATATATGTTAGACTCCTTGGTCCGTGTTTCAAGACGGGTCCCGAAGGTATCCTGAATCTTTCGCATTGTTAATCATACAAGTGCCTATAATAAATATAAATATCATAGATATAAATATCATTATATAATTTCGAAAAATTAACACACTGTATTTCATATCAATCTATCAGCACTTTATCAAATTTAATGACATTTATTCTATGTTATCAATGGGCAAGCCATAATAATTTGAATAAACTATAAGCCATATTTTATGATAAATTTTTGTATATGCTAATAGATTACAATGTCCTTATATGGGAAAAATGCACACTATTATTAATAATATTTATTAAATATTATAATTATAATGATGAATTTCCCATAATGGATATTCAGGTTCATCGGGCTTAACCTCTAAGCAGTTTCACGTACTATTTAACTCTCTATTCAGAGTTCTTTTCAACTTTCCCTCACGGTACTTGTTTACTATCGGTCTCATGGTTATATTTAGTTTTAGATGGAGTTTACCACCCACTTAGTGCTGCACTATCAAGCAACACGACTCTTTGGAAATCATCATCTAGTAATCATTAACGTTATACGGGCCTGGCACCCTCTATGGGTAAATGGCCTCATTTAAGAAGGACTTAAATCGTTAATTTCTCATACTAGAATATAGATGTTCCATACACTGCATCTCACATTTGCCATATAGACAAAGTGACTTAGTGCTGAACTGTTTTCTTTTCGCTCGCCGCTACTAAGAAAATCCTTGTTAGTTTCTTTTCCTCCCCTAATTAATATGCTTAAATTCAGGGGGTAGTCCCATATGAGTTGAGGTTGTATAAATATAAATATATTTTCATTTATTAGAAATGTGTTAAAATTTCTAATATATTTAATACATATATATATATATTTTATGTGAAATGAGAACACAACTACCCATTAAAATTCATTTAAAAGAAGAAAAAGTTCATAGTCCCAATCATTTTTATACTTTTTATATTCTTTTTATATTTATATTCGCACAACATTAATAAGAGGCAATTCTAGATAAAATGTATTTTATGCTAGACATTCCTCAGTATTAAATGAATTGTGTGAAAAAAAAGAAAGTATAAATTTTCTTCTTTTCATCACTCTCATATACAATTTTATATAGGAATATTATGTTTGTATATTTATGAGATGATGTGTGTGTTTCATTTCATATATATATATTGTATTATATGCTCTTAATATTATGAATATATGAATATATATATCCAATAATATACCATATGCTTTAAATATTTTGTATATTAAACAAAATATTTATTAAGCAACTTAATTAGCATAGTCTTACAACCCTCAACCATATGTAGTCCAAGCAGCACTTCAAAATTAATTAAAGTACATAACAGCATGGACTGCGATATGCGTTCAAAATGTCGATGTTCATGTGTCCTGCAGTTCACACGATGACGCACAGTTTGCTGCGTTCTTCATCGACCCATGAGCCGAGTGATCCACCGCTTAGAGTTTTATATTGATGTTTTTGTTTGTTTTTATATGTCATATATGATTTTATTGAAAGAAATTAAAAATACACCATTTTATTGGCATATATCAATTCCTTCAATAAATTGTATTTAGACCTAAATAAATGCTGCGTAATGACTTAGTTTAATATAATCAGTTTTTTGTAGCATATATAATTTTATATGTATAGATTTGATTATTTTTCATCGATTATATTAAACATTAACCTGGGCATTTTCACACACAAGTAGTATGTGAAAAATAGGTACAACATTGTTTAATTTAGGTGTTTATTAT
>NW_022060768.1:37500-46467 GCF_003285725.1 Scaptodrosophila lebanonensis
GGCGGAACAAAATCTTGTATATATATTATATATACTTTTTGTGTACTGTGTACATTTTTGCATAATAATGCTTTTTGCCAGGGCGGCGACGGGCGGATTTATTTGTACATATAGTAGTGTGTGTTTTTCTTCATTTGCTTTTGTATGGGCGGAAATATTTTGCATTATCAATATAATATATACTTCTTTTGTATGTATTGTGTGGCAACATTTTTTTTTATAAAATTGGCAATTTAATAATATATTTTTGAATAAAAATATAATATACATATAGATTTTTTTTGTCCAAATAAGTTCTATCCTTAACGTATATGGCCATCTTCTTATACGGCATTCATATTCGTCATTTTTATATTTAATAATATTATATAATGCTTTTTCATTTCAATAAACATATGTGTATCGGGTGTTTGGTCTCCATATATATTTTGGCATAATATTATTTTTGTTTGAATGTTTATATATTATTCCATTTTATTATAATATGCTTTTTATTACCAACGCTTTTTTAATAACACTTCGCTTATATATTTGTGTTATTTTATATATATTTAAGCATAATATTTTTATGCTTTTTATTTCAAGTAACATATATTTTATATGTTTTACTTGTATGTGTTGGTTATCCCCATTTTAAGTAAATTCATAAGCATTATTATTTTTCTTGGATATATATATATATTATTCATTTTTAATAATATGCCTTTGATGTTTGGTAACATGTATTTTATGTGTGTAGTAACATATTTTTATAAAGCATTAATATTATTAATGTAGGATATATAATGAACATTTATTTTTATAGACTAATCTATAATAATATGTAACATTTCGTTCAAAAATATTTTTATATTTTCACTTTCTGAAAATATTTGTGTGCTTGTAACATTTATTTAGTATGAATTAAATAAATTAATTCATTTTGAATATGAAATTTATAATTTCATATATTATGTGTGTGTTATTATATATAACTCTACCCATCTTCACTCGCGATGAGCTAGGGTAGGAGAAATATACATACAACACATATAACACACTATTTTTTGCGTACATATTAAAAATATATACACAAATAATGTGTCTTTTTGTTTGTTTGTTCATTTTGTTATTTAACGCTATTTTATATAGCGCAAATACTTTTTTTTTATTAATAAGTCATAACAAGTTATAACTATTAATTTTTCATTTTATATAATAGCCTCCCCAATAACTATATATAAAATTTTACACATGTATAAATACATGTGTACTGTGTTTCTGTCTTTGTACACTATATTAATTGTGTATAATTTTTATACACCTATAGTATATCAAAAACTCATTAAGAACATAGTTCTTAATGTATCACACCAGACTAATTAACGATATAGGGGCAACCAGGTCGGACTTGTTTGGTTTTTCCTACTCCCAAATATCTTTTTCTGTATAGAGGGATTCTAACGACCAGTCGTAATGAACCATAAAAAGGAACAAACTGTCGATACGAAAGAACCATATACATAGTAAAAATTAACGATAGAAGTAAAATATTACAACTATCTTTATGTATATTACGCTACGAATATACAGGATTTATTTGAAATCATTGATTTCTCTTTGCCATATGAAGTAGTTTTGTGCCACTATTTCTTTATGTGACACCTTTTTTTCAAAATATACCACTAAATTATCAAGCCTTCTATTATAATAAAAAAAATATTTACTATAATAGAATCAAGCTTCTCCACTATATATTATTATACTGATGTGTCTATTTATTTATGTGTTGCTGCCATATTATAATTCGTCAACCGCATCTCTATAAGCACTATTATTTTAATGATGCCCCAGTTCATTAAATATTATATGAAGTAATTTTACTTCGTGCTGATGCTAACTCCATGAAGTAGTTTTGTGCCACTACTTCTTTATGTGACAACTTTTTTTCAAAATATACCACTAAATTATCAAGCCTTCTATTATAATAAAAAAATATTTACTATAATAGAATCAAGCTTCTCCACTATATATTATTATACTGATGTGTCTATTTATTTATATGTTGCTGCCATATTATAATTCGTCAACCGCATCTCTATAAGCACTATTATTTTAATGATGCCCCAGTTCATTAAATATTATATGAAGTAATTTTACTTCGTGCTGATGCTAACTCCATGAAGTAGTTTTGTGCCACTACTTCTATCTGCAGTAGCATTTTTTCAAAATGTACCACTAAATTCAACATGTATTTATGCACCTCCATAACCAAACATAAATACATTTATAGTGTGTTTATTACGAATAAACACACTATATTTATTTTAATACCTTGGGACACCATTTGTATATATGGGCTTACTTTAAATTCCACCAGACTTTAGTAAAACCCATATATATTATATGTATTTTATGCACCTCCAAACATAAATACATTTATAGTGTGTTTATTATGAATAAACACACTATATTTATTTTAATACCTTGGGACACCATTTTTATATATGGGCTTACTTTAAATTCAACCAGACTATAGTAAAACCCATATATATTCTATACTAAATGCATCTGCACTATTAATGCCGCCACTACATTAATTTATATGAAAAAGTAATTTTACTTCTTCGTGCAGAAGCACACTCCACAAGTATGTTTTGTGCCACTACTTCTATCTGCAGTAGCATTTTTTCAAAATGTACCACTAAATTCAACATGTATTTATGCACCTCCATAACCAAACATAAATACATTTATAGTGTGTTTATTACGAATAAACACACTATATTTATTTTAATACCTTGGGACACCATTTGTATATATGGGCTTACTTTAAATTCCACCAGACTTTAGTAAAACCCATATATATTATATGTATTTTATGCACCTCCAAACATAAATACATTTATAGTGTGTTTATTATGAATAAACACACTATATTTATTTTAATACCTTGGGACACCATTTTTATATATGGGCTTACTTTAAATTCAACCAGACTATAGTAAAACCCATATATATTCTATACTAAATGCATCTGCACTATTAATGCCGCCACTACATTAATTTATATGAAAAAGTAATTTTACTTCTTCGTGCAGAAGCACACTCCACAAGTATGTTTTGTGCCACTACTTCTATCTGCAGTAGCATTTTTTCAAAATGTACCACTAAATTCAACATGTATTTATGCACCTCCATAACCAAACATAAATACATTTATAGTGTGTTTATTACGAATAAACACACTATATTTATTTTAATACCTTGGGACACCATTTGTATATATGGGCTTACTTTAAATTCCACCAGACTTTAGTAAAACCCATATATATTATATGTATTTTATGCACCTCCAAACATAAATACATTTATAGTGTGTTTATTATGAATAAACACACTATATTTATTTTAATACCTTGGGACACCATTTTTATATATAGGCTTACTTTAAATTCAACCAGACTATAGTAAAACCCATATATATTCTATACTAAATGCATCTGCACTATTAATGCCGCCACTACATTAATTTATATGAAAAAGTAATTTTACTTCTTCGTGCAGAAGCACACTCCACAAGTATGTTTTGTGCCACTACTTCTATCTGCGGTAGCATTTTTTCAAAATGTACCACTAAATTCAACATGTATTTATGCACCTCCAAACCAAACATAAATACATTTATAGTGTGTTTATTTGGAATAAACACACTATATTTATTTTAACACATGGGTATCTTCATATATAGTGTGTTTATAATGAATAAACACACTATATTTTAATGCATAGGTTATTTCATATATAGTGTGTTTATTATGAATAAACACACTATATTTATTTTAATGCATGAGCTACTTCATATGTAGTGTGTTTATTTTGAATAAACACACTATATTTATTTTAACTATACAAATGCATGTTATTTTAGTAATACATTTCATATAAAATGCTACAGCATAAAGAAGTAGTGGCACAAAACACCTATATATACATGGTGTCTGTTGCTTGAACAAACACTTGTATATATTATGAAGGAAAATTTTTCTTCATGGTGCGAGAACACCACTGACTCTATAGGTGTTTTGTGCCACTATTTCTTTATGCGGTAGCATTTTATATAAAATATATGACTAAAATGACATTTACCTCTATAGGTTAAATACGTTTATAGTGTGTTTATTTGGAATAAACACACTGTATTTTAATGCATGGGTTACTTCATATATAGTGTGTTTATTATTAATAAACACACTATATTTATTTTAACACATGGGTTACTTCATATATAGTGTGTTTATAATGAATAAACACACTATATTTATTATAATACCATGTGATACATTTAAGAAACATTTGTATTCCTTAATAAATGCATACTTTGTATGTACATTTATATATATTTACACATGCCAATACTATAATATAGTAAAATTGGCGTGCGGGTGTGCTTGTTTGTAACATTTCTGATATACTATGTACACATTCCAAAGTGATACATAGAGTTATTATATACTTAAGACTTTTCGCATATGCTCAAGTCAAGGGCAAGTATATATTTACGCATGCCAATACTATAATATAGTAAAATTGGCGTGCGGGTGTGCTTGTTTGTAACATTTCTGATATACTATGTACACATTCCATAGTGATACATAGAGTTATTATATACTTAAGACTTTTCGCATATGCTCAAGTCAAGGGCAAGTATATATTTACACATGCCAATACTATAATATAGTAAAATTGGCGTGCGGGTGTGCTTGTTTGTAACATTTCTGATATACTACTATGTACACATTTCATAGTGATACATAGAGTTATTATATACTTAAGACTTTTCGCATATGCTCAAGTCAAGGGCAAGTATATATTTATGCATGCCAATACTATAATATAGTAAAATTGGCGTGCGGGTGTGCTTGTTTGTAACATTTCTGATATACTATGTACACATTCCATAGTGATACATAGAGTTATTATATATTTAAGACTTTTCGCATAAGCTCAAGTCAAGGGCAAGTATATATTTACACATGCCAATACTATAATATAGTAAAATTGGCGTGCGGGTGTGCTTGTTTGTAACATTTCTGATATACTATGTACACATTCCATAGTGATACATAGAGTTATTATATACTTAAGACTTTTCGCATATGCTCAAGTCAAGGGCAAGTATATATTTACACATGCCAATACTATAATATAGTAAAATTGGCGTGCGGGTGTGCTTGTTTGTAACATTTCTGATATACTTATGTACACATTTCATAGTGATACATATATACTTAAGACTTTTCGCATATGCTCCAAGGGGCAAGTATATATTGACTTGTATATATTATATATTTACACGAGCCAATACTATACTAGAATATAGTAATTGGCATGCGCGTTCTTGTTTATAACATTTCTGATACTCTATGTACACATTCCAAAGTGATATACATAGAGTTATTATATACTTAAGACTTTTCGCATGCTCAAAGAGACAAGTATATATTAATTTTATACATAGGGACACCATTATGTATAATATTTTGTAGTATATAGGTGGGTGGTTATAATATATATAGGTTAAATATATATAAAAAAAAAATAATAATAATTAATAATAATGGCAGGCCTTAATGAATACACACACCACCACCAACAGTGAGTGAAACACCGGCTACCATTATTGATGATTCTCGATTGACTCTATATATATATATTATATATTATTATATATACTACATGCACAATGTACAAAACCATTGCGAAGTCGTATATTTTTATATATAAACATATTATATATATCGTCGAATCATCAAGCAAAGGATAAGCTTCAGTGGATCGCAGTATGGCAGCTGCTCAACCACTTACAACACCTTGCCCGTTACAAAAGTCGTTTACAATTGATTCTAGGCTTTGTCATTGTATTAAATAATGTTTTAATAAGTAACTAGCATTGGCACCAGGTGATCGAAGATCCTCCAAAGTTAACTATGTTACTCATAACATTGGCATCACATATTCATTGTCGTTTATAAATGCATATAAACTTTTAATGATTTAGAAGCCATACAATGCAAATTGCCCCATTTTTATCATTGCAGTCCAGCACGGATACGACCTTAGAGGCGTTCAGGCATAATCCAACGGACGTAGCGTCATACCACTGTTCGCTCGAACAAGTATTGTGCCATAGGTCCGTACCTGCGGTTCCTCTCGTACTACGCAGGAATGCTGTCGCAACAACGTTTTTGTCATTAGTAGGGTAAAACTAACCTGTCTCACGACGGTCTAAACCCAGCTCACGTTCCCTTGCATGGGTGAACAATCCAACGCTTGGTGAATTTTGCTTCACAATGATAGGAAGAGCCGACATCGAAGGATCAAAAAGCGACGTCGCTATGAACGCTTGGCCGCCACAAGCCAGTTATCCCTATGGTAACTTTTCTGACACCTCTTGTTAAAAACTCTTTAAACCAAAAGGATCGATAGGCCGAGCTTTTGCTGTCCCTGTGTGTACTGGACACCGAGATCAAGTCAGCTTTTGCCCTTTTGCTCTATGTGTGGTTTCTGTCCGCACTGAGCTGGCCTTGGGACACCTCCGTTATTATTTGAGAGATGTACCGCCCCAGTCAAACTCCCTACCTGGCAATGTCCTTGAATTGGATCATACCGGAGTAATTGGAGTTATACCAAATTCATAAATTGAAAATACACATAAATGCGCATCCTCTCATTATTAGAATTTGTTTGCAATTATATAACAAACTCATGATACTTTGATCAAGAAGCTTGCATCAAAACCCAATACCATAAGATATATAAAAATATATCCGTATAATGGCTAGGAAATGATACACGTTCCATTTAATCAAGTAAGTAAGGAAACAATAAGAGTAGTGGTATTTCATTGGCGATACTAAACCGAAATCTAATATCTCCCACTTATTCTACACCTCTTATGTCTCCTTACACTGCCAGATTAGAGTCAAGCTCAAAAGGGTCTTCTTTCCCCGCTAATTATTCCAAGCCCGTTCCCTTGGCTGTGGTTTCGCTAGATAGTAGATAGGGACAGTAGGAATCTCGTTAATCCATTCATGCGCGTCACTAATTAGATGACGAGGCATTTGGCTACCTTAAGAGAGTCATAGTTACTCCCGCCGTTGACCCGCGCTTACTTGAATTTCTTCACGTTGACATTCAGAGCACTGGGCAGAAATCACATTGTGTCAACACCCGCTAGGGCCATCACAATGCTTTGTTTTAATTAGACAGTCGGATTCCCCAAGTCCGTGCCAGTTCTGAATTGATTGTTAATTGATAATCGTTATAATTTAAAAGAGCTAAAACTGAAAGGTTTAACCCCTCCAGATTAGTATTCTTAAAAATTTTAGCAAGAAAGTTCCACAATTGGCTACGTAACTAACAATCCGGGGAACAAATGACGATCATTAAAAATAATCGAAATTCTATTTACCCAGAACGAGAACATAAACCATGTTATTGTTTCCCAATCAAGCCCGATTATCTCAATCTTCAGAGCCAATCCTTATCCCGAAGTTACGGATCTAATTTGCCGACTTCCCTTACCTACATTATTCCATCGACTAGAGACTCTTCACCTTGGAGACCAGCTGCGGATATTGGTACGGCCTGTTGAGAAGTTTGCGTGTCCCCACCATAAATTTTCAAGGTCCGAGGAGAAAATATCGACACAACAGTATATGTCATGCTCTTCTAGCCCATCTACCATATCTCTCTGCGAAAGACTTCCATGGTAGTACGGCTATAAAACAGAAAAGAAAACTCTTCCGATATCTCTCGACGGCTTCTTTATGGTCGTTCCTGTTGCCAGGATGAGCACAAGGCCCATATTTAATAACAAACGGATACTCAACAGGTTACGGAATTGGAACCGTATTCCCTTTCGTTCAAAATTATTCAAGTGTATCAATAATAATATGTATGTTGTGTATATATATATATTTTTACTTGAAAATTTTCGGCTTTCGCCTTGAACTTAGGACCGACTAACTCGTGATCAACCACTGTTCACACGAACCCTTCTCCACTTCAGTCCTCCAAGGTCTCATTCGATTATTTGCTACTACCACCAAGATCTGTACCAATGGCGGCTCCATGCAGGCTTACGCCAAACACTTCTACGCACACCATTGTACCTTCCTACTCACTAAAGTTTCAAAATTTATATTTTTATATAAATATGAATCATTTACTTTAGCGGTAATGTATAGGTATACAACTTAAGCGCCATCCATTTTAAGGGCTAGTTGCTTCGGCAGGTGAGTTGTTACACACTCCTTAGCGGATTACGACTTCCATGTCCACCGTCCTGCTGTTTTAAGCAACCAACGCCTTTCATGGTATCTGCATGAGTTGTTAATTTGGGCACCGTAACATTACGTTTGGTTCATCCCACAGCGCCAGTTCTGCTTACCAAAAGTGGCCCACTGGGCACATTATATCATAACCTTAAACTTCATTTCAAGAAAGTTAAGGTTCTTACCCATTTAAAGTTTGAGAATAGGTTAAGATCGTTTCGACCCTAAGGCCTCTAATCATTCGCTTTACCAGATAAGATTATTTTATGCAATATATAAATGCACCAGCTATCCTGAGGGAAACTTCGGAAGGAACCAGCTACTAGATGGTTCGATTGGTCTTTCGCCCCTATACTCAATTCTGACAATCGATTTGCACGTCAGAACTGTTTCGGTCTTCCATCAGGGTTTCCCCTGACTTCAACCTGATCAAGTATAGTTCACCATCTTTCGGGTCACAGCATATATGCTCAAGGTACGTTCCAGTTAGAGGTATAAATAATATAAATATTATTATACATAACTATATAGAGCGCCCCGGGATTGAATTAATAAACTATATAAAATAATTTAAAAACTAATCCCATTTGTATTGGTAGTCAAGTTAATTACGCCATTAGGTTTATAAAATAAATCCCATGACTTGCAT
>NW_022060769.1:0-44401 GCF_003285725.1 Scaptodrosophila lebanonensis
TGCTCTCTGCTGCTCTCTGCCTCTGCCTTTGCCTTTGCCTCTGCTACTTCCTTTTGTTTCTCCTTTATTAAAATCAGTCTCAATTAGCTCTCCCATATTTAAACACGCATCAGCTCCGCGCGCGCTTCAAATGTAATATATAATTGGGCTGCCAGTGCCAAACAAATATAAATAATATAATTAATAGTGTTCATAAATATATGCAACGACAATAATGTCAATATGCCAATGTGTTAATGTGTCGCAATTTGCGAAATAAATACAGTTTAATAAAATATTTGAATATTTCTAGCAGTGAATTATTAACTTAATTACTGCTTCTCAATTATATCGTTGAGTCTGTTCTGACTTAAATTGTTTAATTAATATTTTTCCATTGTTAAATTGTGTGTGTGGGTGTGTATGTGTGTCGAGCGGCTGTCCTGCCGGTCGTCTGCATGCATACACACACTCATACATACATGCATATATATAAATATAATAATGCGCATACATATTAGCTGAAATAAATCAAAATTAAATCAATTATACTTACCATCTGCCATAAGCTAAAGAATTTTAATAAAATAAAATAGGGAATTTTGTTCATTTAATAAATTAATAATACATATGTATATAAAACTCATATACATATACATACACTGAAATTGGCATTGGCTTGGCTGGCGTTGGCAACAAGGGCGACAGCGTCATTTATATAGCGTCCGTTAATACTTTCCTTCACTCTGTCCTTTATCACTTTGTCGCGTGTCCGTTGTCCGCTTATTTTTCTCTGATATTTAACATTATATTTACCCACTGTATGTTTTACAATGCAGTAATCGGCAATTGCAGCACACACCCATTTATACTGATGTCTACCATTACACATATTCAAGCATATTACAAAACGATCTCTTCATTATGGTTTTGTTTTGTTTGTCTTTTTACCTGCTCACACCAATAGCGCATACATTCTTTCAGCTATTTCAGTCCCTCATAATAGAAATATGCTCTCTGCGACGGCGGACAGCGTCATTTATATAGCGTCCGTTAATATACTTTCCTTCACTCTGTCCTTTATCACTTTGTCGCGTGTCCGTTGTCCGCTTATTTTTCTCTGATATTTACATTATATTTACCCCACTGTATGTTTACAATGCAGTGAACTGTCTGTCTAAAATCCATTTTAAATGTTTTGAATATAATTGGTCAGAGTCATGATTACTAATGCTGCAACATGTGTTTGTGTTGTAGTGGTCTTGACTCTTAAGGATATGAATAAAACATTCATGCGGTTATCCGCACTTATTAACCCTTCCCCCCCCCCCTCCCCCCTCCCACACTCCTAAAAACCTATATAAAACCTCCTAACTGAGAAATTCCCAGTATAAACAATAGAACTCTTTTAGAGTCACCCTTCCATCTGAAATAAATCCTGTGCTGCCAAATGCTAACCTGCTGTTGCTCCTAGCCCATGTGAGGTATAGAACACTAGCGGATAGCATTTTTTAAACTAACTAACAATTCCTTTGAGAAACTCTGGCCTACGGGACAGAGTTTCTCAAAGAGATAGCTCCTCCCTTCCGCCTTATTTCCCTTACACTAATACATTATTACCACTTGTGTACTTTGGTCTTAAAAGGCTGAAATATGCAAGTTAGTCGTATTAAACAAAGGACTAAGTCCTAGTGAAAAATGAAATAATCTAAATGAATACTGTAATAAGCCAACTGAATTACTGAAATAAATAACATTGATGCCTAAAAAACACAACTGACTACATTAAATATTTACTTTGAATATACTTACGTTCAACTCTGAACACAATCAGTTGCAAAACTAGCAACTATTAACACTCAGTGATTGCTGGCCATTGCCTAATCTCAACCTATCTGAAATAAATCATAATGAGAGGCCTAGAGCCACATTCCTATGCCACTAACCCAATCAAAATAACCAGTGACACCCAAAAATTTACCCTACCTGAAATAAGCATTAAAATAAAAATAGTTAGACCAAGGAAGCCATACTAAAACACTGCTCTGCTGCCCAAGCATCAGTGCGGCGGTATGGCTGATCTGGCCTCTAGCCTTCCCAGTGCTGCCTGAAATACTCACGTGCTGACCCGATGCACTCCAAAACCTGATCCTAACACCAGGCTTTTGGGGAAGAAGTGGGTCTCATGTTACTAAACCCGTGATTGTTCTCCTGCAACCGACGGATAAAGCTCAAGCTAAGAGTTACATGCCGCGATAACCATCCGAATGGGCACCCGAAACCAAGAAAAAAAAAAAAAAGCATACATATTAGCTGAAATAAATCAAAATTAAATCAATTATACTTACCATCTGCCATAGCTAAAGAATTTTAATAAATAAAATAGGGAATTTTGTTCATTTAAATAAATTAATAATACATATGTATATAAAAAATCATACACTGAAATTGGCATTGGCTTGGCTGGCGTTGGCAACAAGGGCGACAGCGTCATTTATATAGCGTCCGTTAATATACTTTCCTTCACTCTGTCCTTTATCACTTTGTCGCGTGTCCGTTGTCCGCTTATTTTTCTCTGATATTTACATTATATTTACCCACTGTATGTTTACAATGCAGTAATCGGCAATTGCAGCACACACCATTTATACTGATGTCTACCATTACACATATTCAAGCATATTAAAAAACGATCTCTTCATTATGGTTTTGTTTTGTTTGTCTTTTTACCTGCTCACACCAATAGCGCATACATTCTTTCAGCTATTTCAGTCCCTCATAATAGAAATATGCTCTCTGCTGCTGCTGCTGATGCTGCTGCTGCTGCTCTCTGCCTCTGCCTTTGCCTTTGCCTCTGCTACATTCCTTTTGTTTCTCATTTATTAAAATCAGTCTCAATTAGCTCTCCCATATGTTTAAACACGCATCAGCTCCGCGCGCGCTTCAAATGTAATATATAATTGGGCTGCCAGTGCCAAACAAATATAAATAATATAATTAATAGTGTTCATAAATATATGCAACGACAATAATGTCAATATGCCAATGTGTTAATGTGTCGCAAATTTGCGAAATAAATACAGTTTAATAAATATTTGAATATTTCTAGCAGTGAATTATTAAATTAATTACTGCTTCTCAATTATATCGGTGAGTCTGTTCTGACTTAAATTGTTTAATTAATATTTTTCCATTGTTAAATTGTGTGTGTGTGTGTGTATGTGTGTCGAGCCGGCTGTCCTGCCGGTCTGCATGCATACACACACTCATACATACATGCATATATATAAATATAATAATGCGCATACATATTAGCTGAAATAAATCAAAATTAAATCAATTATACTTACCATCTGCCATAGCTAAAGAATTTTAATAAATAAAATAGGGAATTTTGTTCATTTAAATAAATTAATAATACATATGTATATAAAAAATCATACACTGAAATTGGCATTGGCTTGGCTGGCGTTGGCAACAAGGGCGACAGCGTCATTTATATAGCGTCCGTTAATATACTTTCCTTCACTCTGTCCTTTATCACTTTGTCGCGTGTCCGTTGTCCGCTTATTTTTCTCTGATATTTACATTATATTTACCCACTGTATGTTTACAATGCAGTAATCGGCAATTGCAGCACACACCATTTATACTGATGTCTACCATTACACATATTCAAGCATATTAAAAAACGATCTCTTCATTATGGTTTTGTTTTGTTTGTCTTTTTACCTGCTCACACTAATAGCGCATACATTCTTTCAGCTATTTCAGTCCCTCATAATAGAAATATGCTCTCTGCTGCTGCTGCTGATGCTGCTGCTGCTGCTCTCTGCCTCTGCCTTTGCCTTTGCCTCTGCTACATTCCTTTTGTTTCTCATTTATTAAAATCAGTCTCAATTAGCTCTCCCATATGTTTAAACACGCATCAGCTCCGCGCGCGCTTCAAATGTAATATATAATTGGGCTGCCAGTGCCAAACAAATATAAATAATATAATTAATAGTGTTCATAAATATATGCAACGACAATAATGTCAATATGCCAATGTGTTAATGTGTCGCAAATTTGCGAAATAAATACAGTTTAATAAATATTTGAATATTTCTAGCAGTGAATTATTAAATTAATTACTGCTTCTCAATTATATCGGTGAGTCTGTTCTGACTTAAATTGTTTAATTAATATTTTTCCATTGTTAAATTGTGTGTGTGTGTGTGTATGTGTGTCGAGCCGGCTGTCCTGCCGGTCTGCATGCATACACACACTCATACATACATGCATATATATAAATATAATAATGCGCATACATATTAGCTGAAATAAATCAAAATTAAATCAATTATACTTACCATCTGCCATAGCTAAAGAATTTTAATAAATAAAATAGGGAATTTTGTTCATTTAAATAAATTAATAATACATATGTATATAAAAAATCATACACTGAAATTGGCATTGGCTTGGCTGGCGTTGGCAACAAGGGCGACAGCGTCATTTATATAGCGTCCGTTAATATACTTTCCTTCACTCTGTCCTTTATCACTTTGTCGCGTGTCCGTTGTCCGCTTATTTTTCTCTGATATTTACATTATATTTACCCACTGTATGTTTACAATGCAGTAATCGGCAATTGCAGCACACACCATTTATACTGATGTCTACCATTACACATATTCAAGCATATTAAAAAACGATCTCTTCATTATGGTTTGTTTTGTTTGTCTTTTTACCTGCTCACACCAAAAGCGCATACATTCTTTCAGCTATTTCAGTCCCTCATAATAGAAATATGCTCTCTGCTGCTGCTGCTGATGCTGCTGCTGCTGCTCTCTGCCTCTGCCTCTGCCTCTGCCTTTGCCTTTGCCTCTGCTACATTCCTTTTGTTTCTCATTTATTAAAATCAGTCTCAATTAGCTCTCCCATATGTTTAAACACGCATCAGCTCCGCGCGCGCTTCAAATGTAATATATAATTGGGCTGCCAGTGCCAAACAAATATAAATAATATAATTAATAGTGTTCATAAATATATGCAACGACAATAATGTCAATATGCCAATGTGTTAATGTGTCGCAAATTTGCGAAATAAATACAGTTTAATAAATATTTGAATATTTCTAGCAGTGAATTATTAAATTAATTACTGCTTCTCAATTATATCGGTGAGTCTGTTCTGACTTAAATTGTTTAATTAATATTTTTCCATTGTTAAATTGTGTGTGTGTGTGTGTATGTGTGTCGAGCCGGCTGTCCTGCCGGTCTGCATGCATACACACACTCATACATACATGCATATATATAAATATAATAATGCGCATACATATTAGCTGAAATAAATCAAAATTAAATCAATTATACTTACCATCTGCCATAGCTAAAGAATTTTAATAAATAAAATAGGGAATTTTGTTCATTTAAATAAATTAATAATACATATGTATATAAAAAATCATACACTGAAATTGGCATTGGCTTGGCTGGCGTTGGCAACAAGGGCGACAGCGTCATTTATATAGCGTCCGTTAATATACTTCCTTCACTCTGTCCTTTATCACTTTGTCGCGTGTCCGTTGTCCGCTTATTTTTCTCTGATATTTACATTATATTTACCCACTGTATGTTTACAATGCAGTAATCGGCAATTGCAGCACACACCATTTATACTGATGTCTACCATTACACATATTCAAGCATATTAAAAACGATCTCTTCATTATGGTTTTGTTTTGTTTGTCTTTTTACCTGCTCACACCAATAGCGCATACATTCTTTCAGCTATTTCAGTCCCTCATAATAGAAATATGCTCTCTGCTGCTGCTGCTGATGCTGCTGCTGCTGCTCTCTGCCTCTGCCTTTGCCTTTGCCTCTGCTACATTCCTTTTGTTTCTCATTTATTAAAATCAGTCTCAATTAGCTCTCCCATATGTTTAAACACGCATCAGCTCCGCGCGCGCTTCAAATGTAATATATAATTGGGCTGCCAGTGCCAAACAAATATAAATAATATAATTAATAGTGTTCATAAATATATGCAACGACAATAATGTCAATATGCCAATGTGTTAATGTGTCGCAAATTTGCGAAATAAATACAGTTTAATAAATATTTGAATATTTCTAGCAGTGAATTATTAAATTAATTACTGCTTCTCAATTATATCGGTGAGTCTGTTCTGACTTAAATTGTTTAATTAATATTTTTCCATTGTTAAATTGTGTGTGTGTGTGTGTATGTGTGTCGAGCCGGCTGTCCTGCCGGTCTGCATGCATACACACACTCATACATACATGCATATATATAAATATAATAATGCGCATACATATTAGCTGAAATAAATCAAAATTAAATCAATTATACTTACCATCTGCCATAGCTAAAGAATTTTAATAAATAAAATAGGGAATTTTGTTCATTTAAATAAATTAATAATACATATGTATATAAAAAATCATACACTGAAATTGGCATTGGCTTGGCTGGCGTTGGCAACAAGGGCGACAGCGTCATTTATATAGCGTCCGTTAATATACTTTCCTTCACTCTGTCCTTTATCACTTTGTCGCGTGTCCGTTGTCCGCTTATTTTTCTCTGATATTTACATTATATTTACCCACTGTATGTTTACAATGCAGTAATCGGATGTAAATACGCCCCCCCTCCCTTAATCTGCCTGCTCAAAAAATAAGTCTATAATATTAATTTAACCTTAAGTAATGCTCAACACAAAATTGTTTTACCTAGACAATAACGCACGCAAATAAATCCTCTCTATTTATTATGCTCACTTATATCTAAACATATATTAATATTAATAATTTTTTCAAACCACCCACCTGCCCAATATTGGTTAGCCCCTTCCAAAAATATAGCTTTTTCAAAAAACCAAGACAAGATTATCCATAAAATTCCTGGTGAGTCTGTTCCAATTTATTTATACTACATTATAAACACCCCCTAATAGTAAAGTAATAACACTTATTAGTCCTTAAAGCCGAGCCAGTCAACTGCTTATATTACAACAACTTTCCTGTTTGCTAGATCATCTATTAATCTACCAATGATAGTCACTTGCCTACAACTTCTATACAATATAACACTATATCCTAATAAAATGCCTTAATAAACTATACGTAGACCTACACTAAACTTTAGTTACAAATTAGAACTAGCAAAAACATACCTTAAACTAATCTTAGCTCACTGCCCACACTAAATAAATACATAGACAAAGACAATTCTTTAGCGTGGGATGGCCAACCCACTTAAGGGGGCATCAGCCCCAAAACCTGGTCATACCCCTCCCACTCTCACCCCTAGAAGAATGCGAAGGCGATTTGCAGAGCTATTGGGCTCTGATAGTGATGATTCTGAAATTGATCCCAACATTGCTGCACTACTTCATGAGGCTAATAACGAAAGGGATGTAGACAGCTCAGACTTGGAAGTTGTAACTGACTCCTCTGATCCCCCCTCCCCTTCACCAAAACGAAATAAGAAGCAAGCAAACCCCAATACAAATAATACCCACAAAACAATTGCTCCAACAGATAAGCAAACTCAATCCAAGACTAGGCCATTGGAAAACACTGAAAAGACCCCTAAACCACCTCCCGTCTTTATAACACTCAACTCCAAGCTTGGTCTACCAGACCTATTCCCTCTCCTTAACAGAGTTTGCCCAACCCCCAACAGCTATCTTATTAAAATAATAGGGCATCTAAAAGAAAATAAATATAGAATCACTTGCTCCGACTCCGTAGTCTATAAACTAGTTTTAGAGGTACTCGACAAAAATAAGATTGAATACTACACCTTCCAGTGCAAGGAAGATAAAACCTTTAAGTTTGTAATTCAGGGCCTTCACCCTACCACAAACAAAACAGAAATACAAAATGAGCTAGCAGCTAAAGGGCATGAAGTAAAAAATCTATATACTCCACTAAAAATAAATGACAAAAATCAAGCTTCACAATTAACAAGCACCTTCTTCATTAATATAAAGCAAGCATCTAATAACTGTGAGGTCTTTAAAATCAAAAGTATCTGCAGGCAGCTGGTCACTATTAGCACTCCAAATCCCAAGCGTCATATTATGCAATGCTTTCGTTGCCAAGAATATGGTCACTCCACGAAATTCTGCCGCAAACAACCGAGATGTGTTAAGTGCGCGGGGCTTCACTTCTCCTATGACTGCGAAATCTCCCCAAATCTTCCACCAAAATGTGCCTTATGCTGTGGACCTCACACAGCCAATTTTCACGGCTGTCCAGTCTATAAACAAATACGCTCAGCCTCAAACAATTTAACCTCAGTTAGTTCAACTCAGTCCCTGATTAGAAACGGCATAAATGATACAACTTATTCTGCTTCTCATTCAGGAAACCATCTCAACAAAGTCATGCCAACAAAAAGACCTAGATTTAGCACTCAACCCCCAGGAGCACTCTCTAATAATAACTACACAAGCCATGCTAGCTACAGCAGCCATGCCTACTATACTGATAATAATACCCCCCAAAATGCTTCCTTATCAGAACCAACCATGAGTACAGCTGGCAACAGCACTGAGCCTAACCTAAGTGAAATCATGACAATTATTAAAAATTTAGCCTCCTCCCAAAATGTCCTTCTCGAAAAAATCTCACAAATTATTGAACCTAAAAATGGGCCACTTCATATTGCACCAAGCAAATGTACAGTGTCATTCGCCCCTACCCCTAAAATACATAATCTAAATAGAATAACTAATCAAAATAACAAGAACAATGGCTAGCACAATAGGACTGAGTATTGCTTCTTGGAATGCCAATGGCGTTTCAAGAAAAATTAGAGAACTAGAAGCCTTCATGCGTATGCATCACATTGACATAATGCTTATTTGCGAAACCCATGCAACATCTCGCACGCAAAATCACATAAAAATACAAGGCTATAATGCCTATTTTGCAAATTCTCCTGGTGGGAATTCCCACACTGGTGGTGCTGCCGTACTCATCCATAACAAAATAATACATCAATCTCATCAGGAAATATCAAATAACTTAATACATTCAGTCTCAATAACAGTAAGCACTAATATAGGATATATATGTATTGCAGCTGTCTACTGTCCCCCTTCTGCTCCAATTAGAGAAACAGTTTTCTCAGAATACCTCTGCAGCCTAGGTCAAAAATTTCTAGTGGTCGGGGACTGGAATGCTAAAAATCGACTCTGGGGCAGCTCTAGAGCTTGTCCAAGAGGTACTTGCTTAGCTAATATTATATTAAATTCAAATTGCATGGAAGTTCTCTCTCCAGGCCAGCCCACACACTACCCTGCTAGCCATGCCACCCCCTCTATCATAGATTTCGCTATATATCAAGGAATCCCTACCAATGAACTCGTAATAAAAAGATTAATTGAACTAAATAGTGATCACCTACCCTTGCTAATAAAAATAGGAGTCCTAGCTAACACAGTACCCCCTAGAAAAATGCTCATAACACGTAATACTGACCTAAAATTATTTCGAAAAAAAATAGAGGATAGAATATATCTAAATATAGAACTGCGCACCAAAGAAGATATTGATTACGCCCTATCTAAATTCACTGAATTAATACAACACTCTGCGGAAACCTCAACCATTCCCTCTAATACTACTAATCGTCACAGCTTAGTAAATTCTCCTAACTATCTCAATCCAGAAATTCGCAGGATTATCTCTCAAAAAAGGACAGCAAGAAAAATTTATATACGCTCTAGATCCCCCCAAGCCTTTGCCAACTGGCAATTTCTCACTCATAAACTGCGTAGGAAATTAAACCAAGTACGAAAACAATACTACGACAACAAGCTAACACATGCTGATATATATAAAAGCTCGGGATACAGCCTATGGAAAATCACCAACAGTATTAAAAAACAAACACTTCCTTGCCACTCAATAGTCAATGAACATGGCATCTGGTGCCGCTCCCTTAGGGAAATTGTAGAAAGCTTCGCTAACAATATTGAAAAAAGATTCACTCCTCACAACATTCCAGATGACGAAAGCACTGCCCAGATCCTAGACAGTGTTCGCTCTTCTTCACACGAACACCCTTCAATCGGCCCCAACAGACCAATAAGGCACGCTACATACCAAGAAGTCTGCCGAATAATAAAATCCCTAAAGAACAAAAAAGCCCCTGGCCATGACCATATAGATGGGCGTGCTCTTAAAGCCCTACCAATAAAAGCAAAATTATACATGGCGGTCTTGTTCAATGTCATGCTTAGACTCTCCTATTTTCCTACGCAATGGAAGTACGCCCATATCACCATGATCCTTAAGCCTAATAAGCCAACTAGCAGCCCCGACTCTTATCGCCCAATTAGCCTCCTCCCTACCATGTCCAAAGTTTTTGAAAAAATATTATATGCTAGAGCCCTAAATGAAATTAGTGATAGTGGAATTATTCCAAATCATCAATTCGGCTTTCGACGTGGTCATGGAACACCAGAACAAGCTCACAGAATTGTCGATTTCATTTTACGTTCCTTTGATAGGAATAACTACTCCTCGGCGGTCTTCCTAGATGTCCAACAGGCTTTCGACAGGGTCTGGTTGGAAGGCCTACTTTACAAACTAAGTGAGTGTCTCTCCACATCCCTTTACAAAATCTTTCGTTCCTACCTAGAAAACAGGAAATTCTCCATAGCCGACAAAGGAACATTCTCTTCAATCAGAAATATCCAAGCAGGAGTCCCGCAGGGCAGCGTCTTAGGCCCCATGCTATACACCATATACACTTCTGATATGCCTACGACAAATACTTCGTCTTCCCTCACAGCTACCTTTGCAGACGACACTGCAATTATATTCTCTGACTCTCACTTGGAAAGTGCTTCGATCAGGACACAAAGACAATTGGATCTAATAAACAGATGGTGTACGAAATGGAAAATATTAATTAACAGCTCCAAATCCAACCACATGACCTTCACCCTCAAAGAGGGCACCTGTCCCACTGTAACCTTCAGCGGTGTGCAGATTCCTCAAAATCCAATAGTCAAGTATTTAGGCCTTCATTTAGACAGAAAACTCACCTTTTCTAAGCATATCTCGGTTACATGTTCCATAATTAAAAAGAAACTGGACAAATATAAATGGCTTCTAACCAGCAATAAACTTTCCCTAAATAATAAAAAAATAATATACACGCAAATAATAGCACCCATTTGGCAATATGGCATGGTGGTATGGGGTACAGCCACAGATCTGCAAATAAATAGGATACAAATTATTCAAAACAAATGTCTGAGAACAATAGTATCTTCTCCCCTTTTTATTCGAACCAATGACCTACATAGAAACCTAGGCATCCCATTCCTATGGGAAATCATTAACCTGCATGGTAGTAGACACAATGATCGTCTCCTTAAACACACTAACCCCCTGGCAGTAAAACTGGCTCCGGCTAACAACACTATCCTTCGTAGAGTGCGTAGATGGTATCCAACTGACTTACACATTCGCAAACCAAATACATGGCCAAGATAATCATTTCTCTTCATATATTGCAGCATTGAGCAAATAAAAAGGACGTACCATGCATGCAACTGAACTAAGCCTGGACGAGCATGATACACTGGGTCTTACCACAAAAACAGGATACAGCCCCAAAAGATCAATTACTAACAACTAAATAGTGCAACTTAGGCTTTGTTGCCCCCAGTTACACAAGCTAAATTAAAGCAAAATTAAATTCCCTACCTAATCTTCTAATAATTTATTTCAATAACTTAAATCACAGCAGATCAACCTCCCTTCCTCCAAAAACATCTCCCAATATGGGATTACTCAAAAAGAAAGCCACAAAATAGGGTCAAAACAAGTATGCCTATGATGATAACTAGCCAGCGGCTAAACCAAATCTGAGGCATCCTAACCAAGCACAAATCCTCTTACCTAGTTATTCTCAAAGCGATTCTGCCGCTTAAAACAAAATTAAAATATAAAACACACCTATTTTTCCCCTACTGCTATTAAGAGGACTGCGGTGTTAAATCTCCAGTCCCCTACAACTAACAGTAGTTAACCAAATATCAATTAATTTACAATTTCCAGAGACCTTTTTCTCGGTCCAATGTCCCAAAGCAAGCTCCAATTGCATAATAAGCTGATACAAACGCCTTAGATGCGCCATTTCTATGGGCAAACTAACAACATAAACAAATCATTAATACCCACACTAATTGCTCTTCTTTCCTTTCTCTCCCAACAGAGTTCATCAATGGAATAAAGTATGCCCTGTTTTGTCTCTGTCAGGCCTGATGCTACTACTTACCCCCTCGTGTGTCCAACTTACGAAATAAACATGGCAATTTTGGTGTCTATTAGAGCTGACGTTGCCATTCAATTCTAGCCTGTTCAATCATGGCAATGGACATAGCACTTATTGCTTCTAGCAGACAAACTGCTGCTAACTGCCTTTGGATTCATGCTCTAATACAAAGCCATTTCCATGGATCGGAAAACTACTGCAGAAGGATGCCTCCAAAATTCCTCCTATTCAATTATACAACACAATAACAATTAACTAATGTACTAATTAACTAACTTAAGCACGGCCATTTAGCCTAGATTCACTTAGACATAATCTAAAGATTTTTTTTTTGTACATTTCCATCGGGAGTCACTTGACTCCCTCTATTCCTACCTTAATATAAATCTAAATACACCTTAATTATCAATATTACCTAATTCACTATTACTATTGCGTAATCTGATTTATTAAAATATTATTTATTAAAAATTATTAATTAAATAAAAGAACATTAATATTAATAAAGCAAAAACGCCTAACTTTCTCTTCTGTGCGCTCTCAGTCCAACTACCCTTATAAAGCAACAATTTAATTAAACCTGCTCTCATACCTTATTTTGTTCACCTTCAGGAGTCACTCTGACTTCCATTAAACAATCTAAAATAACTACCTTCCAAGTTGCCTAATTTACCTCTGATTTCCAAGTTCCCCTTTACTCAAATTACAGAATTGAAATAACTTTATCGCATTCAAATAACTTCTATTAAAATCTCTTTCAAAAGGTGACAACATATTCCTGAATTCACATGCCTATTTTGATAATAACATATATGGCCAAACAATACTAATTATTAACTAAATTAAACAAAAAACAAATACCCAATATAATAATTATTTTTTCTCCCTTCCACAGTGTCCAATTAAGGAAATGGGCATGGCAATTATGGTGTCTATTAGAGCTGACGTTGCCATTCGATTACGGCCTGTTTAATCATGGAAATAAACATGGCAATTATGGATTCTAGCAGTCCTTATGCTACTAACTGATTTGGACTTATGCTCTAATACAAAGCCATGTTCTTTGATCGGAAAACTACTTCAGTGGAATGCCTCCAAGGCCTCTCCTGCTTCATCTTATTATACAATTACAGTTGGCTGTCCAACTAAGGATCGGAAAAATACCCCATGTCCAATTATAGAATAAACACTTTTTCAATCTTGGAAATAAACATGGCATTAATGGATTCTAGCAGTCCTGATGCTGCTAACTGCTCTGGATTTATACTCTAATACAAAGCCATGTTCATGGATTGGAAAATTACTTCAGAAGGATGCCTCTTAAATCTCTCCTACTTCATCATATAATGCAATCGCAATTATAATTAATTATCCAACCAAGGATCGGAAAACTACTTCATGTCCAATTAATGTATAAACATGGAAGTTATGGGTCCTATTATAGCTGACGTTGCCATTCGATTCTAGTCATAAGCTCCAATACGACGTTAAGACACTGAATCAAAAAACTATTCCAGAAGAACGCCTTCCAAACTCTCCCTCCTCTATTATACAATAAAACATTAATTACAATCAAATTACTAAATTAAATAACCCAAGCATGGCCATGGGCATGAGAGTGCACAGCCTAAATTATATACACAAAGTAATAACCCTAATAAATCTGCTTTTGTACAATGCCTTCAGGAGTCACTTCGACTCCCTCTAATCCAACTTAAAATAAAATACTCTAAATTAATTAACTTCTTACCAAGTTACCCTGGCACCCAAATTACTTAATTTAAATTTAATTAACTAATATCTAACTATAGCAAAAGTACAAAAGTATACTTTACTGTATTCTAGTATCTCCTTCTTATAGCTCTCTCAGGACGCGACAGCAGAATCCTGAATGCACATATTCGTGTTGGGGTAACATGCCTATGATGATATTTAGCCTCTGGCTATACCAAATCTGAGGCTTCCTTGCAAAGAGTAAACGCTCTGAACAGGGATGCTCCGGCGCGAGTCTGCTGCTTAAATATTTTTGATTAATTCTGTCGCCTCCTGGGAGGACTGCACTTAAAAATTAAAGCCTCTGAATTTTATAAGAATCATAAACCTGATAAATATAAAAGTCTCAACTTAGCAGCTTTTCAGAGACCCTTTCCCAGTCCACAAACCCAAAGCGAGGCATTTACACAGCAACAAATAATCCTATTGCACTGTGTCACCCATGGCCAATTAAAACAAAATACTAATTACATCAAACTACCTATAAATACCTGAACTAATTATTCTTTCTCCCTCAGTGTTCAATCTTGGAAATAAACATGGCATTAATGAATTCTAGCAGTCCTGATGCTGCTAACTGCTTTGGATTTATGCTCTAATACAAAGTCATGTTCACGGATCGGAAAATTACTTCAGAAGGATGCCTCTTAAACCTCTCCTACTTCATCATATAATGCAATCGCAATTACAATTAATTGTCCAGCCAAGGATCGGAAAATTACTTCAGAAGGATGCCTCTTAAACCTCTCCTACTTCATCATATATTGCAATCGCAATTACAATTAATTGTCCAACCAAGGATCGGAAAACTACTTCAGAAGGATGCCTCCAAAAAACTTCTACTCAATTATCAATACAATAACAATTATAACTAATGTACTAATTAACTAACTAAAGCACGGCCATTTAGCCCAGACTGATACACCTAGCCATAATCTAACGATATCTGTTTTTTGTACAATGCCACCGGGAGTCACTTGACTCCCTTAAAATCCAATCTTGAAATAAACATAAAAACACCTTAAACTATTCATACTACCTAATTCACTATTACTCCTGTGGCATCTGTACCACTAAATTAAATTATCAATTAAATAAAAGAATATTAATATTAACAAAGAATAAAAGCCTCACTTTCTCTGCATTCATAAATGCTTTACTGAGTGCTCCCTGTCCATCTAGCCTTAAAAAGAATCGATTCAATTATATCTAATTTTATACATCATTTTGTTCACCTTCAGGAGTTGCTCTGACTTCCTTTAAATAAACTAAAATAATTACACTCCAAATTGTTCAGTTAGCTCCTGTTTTTCAAGTTACACCTGTACCTAAATTACAGGATTAAATTAACACTATTGCAATCAAAGTGTTCTATTATTTGCCCTCTCAAAAGGTGACAACATAACCCTTAATGCACTCTTAGCAGGGCAACATGCCTATGATGATAGTAATACTTATGGCCAAATAATGTTAATTACTAACTATATTAAACATAAACAAAATACAAATACCCAAACTAATAATTCTTTTTCTCCCTTCCACAGTGTCCAACTTGTGAAATAAACATGACAGTTTTGATGTCTACTGGAGCTGACGTTGCCATTTAATGTTAGCCTGTTAAGTCATAGAAATAAACATGGCATTTATGGATTCTAGCAGTCCTGATGCTGCTAACTGATTTGGATTTATTCTCTAATACAAGCCATGTTCTCGGTTCGGAAAACTACTTCAGAAGGATGTCTCCAATAAACCTCTCCCACTTCATCATATAATGCAATCACAATTACGATTAATTGTCCAACCAAGGATCGGAAAACTACTTCATGTCCAATTAATGAATAAACATGGAAGTTATGGGTCCTATTAGAGCTGACGTTGCCATTCGATTCTAGTCATAAGCTCCAATATGACGTTAAGACACCGAATCGAAAAACTATTCCAGAAGAACGCCTTCCAAACTCTCCCTCCTCTATTATACAATAAAACATTAATTACAATCAAATTACTAAATTAAATAACCCAAGCATGGCCATGGGCATAAGAGTGCACAGCCTAAATTATATACACAAAGTAATAACCCTACTAAATCTGCTTTGTACAATGCCTTCAGGAGTCACTTCGACTCCCTCCAATCCAACCTAAAATAAAATACTCTAAATTAATTAACTTCTTACCAAGTTACCCTGGCACCCAAATTACTTAATTGAAATTTAATTATAACCAATAATCTAATTATAGCAAATGTACAAAAGTATACTCTTCTGTATTCTAGTATCTCCTTCTCATAGCTCTCTCAGGACGCGACAGCAGAATCCTGAATGCACATATTCGTGTTGGGGTAACATGCCTATGATGATATTTAGCCTCTGGCTATACCAAATCTGAGGCTTCCTTGCAAAGAGTAAACGCTCTGAACAGGGATGCTCCGGCGCGAGTCTGCCGCTTAAATATTTTTGATTAATTCTGTCGCCTCCTGGGAGGACTGCACTTAGAAATTAAAGCCTCTGAATTTTATAAGAATCATAAACCTGATAAACATAAAAGTCTCAACTTAGCAGCTTTTCAGAGACCCTTTCCCAGTCCATAAACCCAAAGCGAGGCATTTACACAGCAACAAATAATCCTATTGCACTGTGTCACCCATGGCCAATTAAAACAAAATACTAATTACATCAAACTACCTATAAATACCTGAACTAATTATTATTTCTCCCCCAGTGTTCAATCTTGGAAATAAACATGGTATTAATGGATTCTAGCAGTCCTGATGCTGCTAACTGCTCTGGATTTACGCTCTAATACAAAGCCATGTTCACGGATCGGAAAATTACTTCAGAAGGATGCCTCTTAAACCTCTCCTACTTCATCATATATTGCAATCGCAATTACAATTAATTGTCCAACCAAGGATCGGAAAACTACTTCAGAAGGATGCCTCCAAAAAACTTCTACTCAATTATCAATACAATAACAATTATAACTAATGTACTAATTAACTAACTAAAGCACGGCCATTTAGCCCAGACTGATACACCTAACCATAATCTAACGATATCTGTTTTTTGTACAATGCCACCGGGAGTCACTTGACTCCCTTAAAATCCAATCTTGAAATAAACATAAAAACACCTTAAACTATTCATACTACCTAATTCACTATTACTCCTGTGGCATCTGTACCACTAAATTAAATTATCAATTAAATAAAAGAATATTAATATTAACAAAGAATAAAAGCCTCACTTTCTCTGCATTCATAAATGCTTTACTGAGTGCTCCCTGTCCATCTAGCCTTAAAAAGAATCGATTCAATTATATCTAATTTTATACATCATTTTGTTCACCTTCAGGAGTTGCTCTGACTTCCTTTAAATAAACTAAAATAATTACACTCCAAATTGTTCAGTTAGCTTCTGTTTTTCAAGTTACACCTGTACCTAAATTACAGGATTAAATTAACACTATTGCAATCAAAGTGTTCTATTATTTGCCCTCTCAAAAGGTGACAACATAACCCTTAATGCACTCTTAGCAGGGCAACATGCCTATGATGATAGTAATACTTATGGCCAAATAATGTTAATTACTAACTATATTAAACATAAACAAAATACAAATACCCAAACTAATAATTCTTTTTCTCCCTTCCACAGTGTCCAACTTGTGAAATAAACATGACAGTTTTGATGTCTACTGGAGCTGACGTTGCCATTTAATGCTAGCCTGTTAAGTCATAGAAATAAACATGGCATTTATGGATTCTAGCAGTCCTGATGCTGCTAACTGATTTGGATTTATTCTCTAATACAAGCCATGTTCTCGGTTCGGAAAACTACTTCAGAAGGATGTCTCCAATAAACCTCTCCCACTTCATCATATAATGCAATCACAATTACGATTAATTGTCCAACCAAGGATCGGAAAACTACTTCATGTCCAATTAATGAATAAACATGGAAGTTATGGGTCCTATTAGAGCTGACGTTGCCATTCGATTCTAGTCATAAGCTCCAATATGACGTTAAGACACTGAATCGAAAAACTATTCCAGAAGAACGCCTTCCAAACTCTCCCTCCTCTATTATACAATATAACATTAATTACAACCAAATTACTAAATTAAATAACCCAAGCATGGCCATGGGCATGAGAGTGCACAGCCTAAATTATATACACAAAGTAACAACCCTACTAAATCTGCTTTTGTACAACGCCTTCAGGAGTCACTTCGACTCCCTCTAATCCAACCCAAAATAAAATAAAATACTCTAAATTAATTAACTTCTTACCAAGTTACCCTGGCACCCAAATTACTTAATTGAAATTTAATTATAACCAATAATCTAACTATAGCAAATGTACAAAAGTATACTCTTCTGTATTCTAGTATCTCCTTCTCATAGCTCTCTCAGGACGCGACAGCAGAATCCTGAATGCACATATTCGTGTTGGGGTAACATGCCTATGATGATATTTAGCCTCTGGCTATACCAAATCTGAGGCTTCCTTGCAAAGAGTAAACGCTCTGAACAGGGATGCTCCGGCGCGAGTCTGCCGCTTAAATATTTTTGATTAATTCTGTCGCCTCCTGGGAGGACTGCACTTAGAAATTAAAGCCTCTGAATTTTATAAGAATCATAAACCTGATAAACATAAAAGTCTCAACTTAGCAGCTTTTCAGAGACCCTTTCCCAATCCATAAACCCAAAGCGAGGCATTTACACAGCAACAAATAATCCTATTGCACTGTGTCACCCATGGCCAATTAAAATTAAAACAAAATACTAATTACATCAAACTACCTATAAATACCTGAACTAATTATTCTTTCTCCCTCAGTGTTCAATCTTGGAAATAAACATGACATTAATGGTTTCTAGCAGTCCTGATGCTGCTAACTGCTTTGGATTTATGCTCTAATACAAAGCCATGTTCACGGATCGGAAAATTACTTCAGAAGGATGCCTCTTAAACCTCTCCTACTTCATCATATATTGCAATCGCAATTACAATAAATTGTCCAACCAAGGATCGGAAAACTACTTCAGAAGGATGCCTCTAAAACTTCTACTCAATTATCAATACAATAACAATTATAACTAATGTACTAATTAACTAACAAAAGCACGGCCATTTAGCCCAGATAGATACACCTAGCCATAATCTAACGACATCTGTTTTTGTACAATGCCACCGGGAGTCACTTGACTCTCTTAAAATCCAATCTTGAAATAAACATAAAAACACCTTAAACTATTCATACTACCTAATTCACTATTACTCCTGTGGCATCTGTACCACTAAATTAAATTATCAATTAAATAAAAGAATATTAATATTAACAAAGAATAAAAGCCTTACTTTCTCTGCATTCATAAATGCTTTACTGAGTGCTCCCTGTCCATCTAGCCTTAAAAAGAATCGATTCAATTATATCTAATTTTATACATCATTTTGTTCACCCTCAGGAGTTGCTCTGACTTCCTTTAAATAAACTAAAATAATTACACTCCAAATTGTTCAATTAGCTTCTGTTTTTCAAGTTACCCCTGTACCCAAATTACAAAATTAAAATAACTTTATCGCATTCAAATAATTTCTATCAACAACTCACTCAAAACTCTCTCAAAAGGAGACAACATAATCTGGAATGCACATACTCATAGCAGGACAACTTGCCTATTTTATAATAACATACATGGCCAAATAATACTAATTACTAACTAAATTAGCAAAAAACAAATACCCAATATAATAATTATTTTTCTGCTCTCCACAGTGTCCAAATAAGGAAATAAACATGGCAATTATTGTGTCTATTAGAGCTGACGTTGCCATCCGATTCTAGCCTATGCAATCATGGAAATAAACATGGCATCTATGTTTCTAACAGACCTGATCCTGCTAACTGCTTTTGGATTTATGCACAAATACAAAGCCATGTTCACGTATTGTGTCCAATCAAGGAAATAAAACATGACCCGATGCTGCTATCTGCTATTGGATCTATGCTCTAATACCACGCCATGACCTTGGATCGGAAAACTATCCCGGAAGAATCCGTCAATGGGAACCCTGCTTCAGTTTAATTAAGAATATCATTAAGAATCAATAAAAACTAAGCTGTATAAATATAAATATAAGAAAATATAATTATAACTCTAATTGTATTCTCTAGGCTGTCGTGATTCCCATTAATGCAACATATGCTTATGTTGTGGTAATCGTGACTCTTGCAGATTATAAGTAACATACATGTCTGCGTGCATGTAAAATAAATATTTAACCCACCTCCCCCACTCCTATAAACCTATATAAAAACCCCCTAACTGAGAAATTCTCAGTATAAACAATAGAACTCTCTTAGAGTCACCCTTCCATCCGAAATAAATCCTCTGCTGCCAAATGCTAACCTGCTGTTGATCCTATCCCATATGAGGTATAGGACACTAGCAGATAGCATTTTATACTAACTATCAATCCCATTGGGAAGCTCTGGCCTACGGGACAGAGCTTCTCAAAGAGATAGCTCCTTCCCTTCCGCCCTATTTCCCTTACACTAATACATCATTACCACTTGTGTACTTTGGTCTTAAAGGGCTGAAATATGCAAGTTGGTCGTATTAAACAAAGGACTAAGTCCTAGTGAAAAATGAAATAAACTAAATGAATACTGTAATAAGCCAACTGAATTACTGTAATAAATAACATTGATGCCTAAAAAACACAACTGACTACATTAAATATTTACTTTGAATAAACTTACGTTCAACTCTGAACACAATCTGTTGCAAAACTAGCAACTATTAAAACTCAGTGATTGCTGGCCATTGCCTAATCTCAACCTATCTGAAATAAATCATAATGAGAGGCCTAGAGCCACATTCCTATGCCACTAACCCAATCAAAATAACCAGTGACACCCAAAAATCCACCCTACCTGAAATAAGCATTAAAATAAAAATAGTTAGACCAAGGAAGCCATACTAAAACACTGCTCTGCTGCCCAAGCATCAGTGCGGCGGTATGGCTGATCTGGCCTCTAGCCTTCCCAATGCTGCCTGAAATACCCACGTGCTGACCCGATGCACTCCAAAACCTGATCCTAACACCAGGCTTATGGGGAAGAAGTGGGTCTCATGTTACTAAACCCGTGATTGTTCTCCTGCAACCGACGGATAAAGCTCAAGCTAAGAGCTACATGCCGCGATAACCATCCGAATGGGCACCCGAAACCAAGAAAAAAAAAAAAAAAATGACTAACTCTGAACACAGTCAGTTGCTAATCTAGCAGCCACTAAAATACAGTGATTTCTGGCCTTTGGCCAATACTATACCTACCTGAAATAAATCAGATTGAGAGGCCTAGAGTCACCTTCCTATGCCACTAACCCATATTCAAATAACCAGTGACACCAATTTATCCACCCTACCTGAAATAAGCCTAATAATAAAAATAGTTAGACCAAGGAAGCCATACTAAAACACTGCTCTGCTGCCCAAGCATCAGTGCGGCGGTATGGCTGATCTGGCCTCTAGCCTTCCCAGTGCTGCCTGAAATACTCACGTGCTGACCCGATGCACTCCAAAACCTGATCCTAACAACAGGCTTTTGGGGAAGAAGTGGGTCTCATGTTACTAAACCCGTGATTGTTCTCCTGCAACCGACGGATAAAGCTCAAGCTAAGAGTTACATGCCGCGATAACCATCCGAATGGGCACCCGAAACCAAGAAAAAAAAAAAAAAAAAAATCAATTAGCTCTCCCATATGTTTAAACACGCATCAGCTCCGCGCGCGCTTCAAATGTAATATATAATTGGGCTGCCAGTGCCAAACAAATATAAATAATATAATTAATAGTGTTCATAAATATATGCAACGACAATAATGTCAATATGCCAATGTGTTAATGTGTCGCAAATTTGCGAAATAAATACAGTTTAATAAATATTTGAATATTTCTAGCAGTGAATTATTAAATTAATTACTGCTTCTCAATTATATCGGTGAGTCTGTTCTGACTTAAATTGTTTAATTAATATTTTTTCATTGTTAAATTGTGTGTGTGTGTGTGTATGTGTGTCGAGCCGGCTGTCCTGCCGGTCTGCATGCATACACACACTCATACATACATGCATATATATAAATATAATAATGCGCATACATATTAGCTGAAATAAATCAAAATTAAATCAATTATACTTACCATCTGCCATAGCTAAAGAATTTTAATAAATAAAATAGGGAATTTTGTTCATTTAAATAAATTAATAATACATATGTATATAAAAAATCATACACTGAAATTGGCATTGGCTTGGCTGGCGTTGGCAACAAGGGCGACAGCGTCATTTATATAGCGTCCGTTAATATACTTTCCTTCACTCTGTCCTTTATCACTTTGTCGCGTGTCCGTTGTCCGCTTATTTTTCTCTGATATTTACATTATATTTACCCACTGTATGTTTACAATGCAGTAATCGGCAATTGCAGCACACACCATTTATACTGATGTCTACCATTACACATATTCAAGCATATTAAAAAACGATCTCTTCATTATGGTTTTGTTTTGTTTGTCTTTTTACCTGCTCACACCAATAGCGCATACATTCTTTCAGCTATTTCAGTCCCTCATAATAGAAATATGCTCTCTGCTGCTGCTGCTGATGCTGCTGCTGCTGCTCTCTGCCTCTGCCTTTGCCTTTGCCTCTGCTACATTCCTTTTGTTTCTCATTTATTAAAATCAGTCTCAATTAGCTCTCCCATATGTTTAAACACGCATCAGCTCCGCGCGCGCTTCAAATGTAATATATAATTGGGCTGCCAGTGCCAAACAAATATAAATAATATAATTAATAGTGTTCATAAATATATGCAACGACAATAATGTCAATATGCCAATGTGTTAATGTGTCGCAAATTTGCGAAATAAATACAGTTTAATAAATATTTGAATATTTCTAGCAGTGAATTATTAAATTAATTACTGCTTCTCAATTATATCGGTGAGTCTGTTCTGACTTAAATTGTTTAATTAATATTTTTCCATTGTTAAATTGTGTGTGTGTGTGTGTATGTGTGTCGAGCCGGCTGTCCTGCCGGTCTGCATGCATACACACACTCATACATACATGCATATATATAAATATAATAATGCGCATACATATTAGCTGAAATAAATCAAAATTAAATCAATTATACTTACCATCTGCCATAGCTAAAGAATTTTAATAAATAAAATAGGGAATTTTGTTCATTTAAATAAATTAATAATACATATGTATATAAAAAATCATACACTGAAATTGGCATTGGCTTGGCTGGCGTTGGCAACAAGGGCGACAGCGTCATTTATATAGCGTCCGTTAATATACTTTCCTTCACTCTGTCCTTTATCACTTTGTCGCGTGTCCGTTGTCCGCTTATTTTTCTCTGATATTTACATTATATTTACCCACTGTATGTTTACAATGCAGTAATCGGCAATTGCAGCACACACCATTTATACTGATGTCTACCATTACACATATTCAAGCATATTAAAAAACGATCTCTTCATTATGGTTTTGTTTTGTTTGTCTTTTTACCTGCTCACACCAATAGCGCATACATTCTTTCAGCTATTTCAGTCCCTCATAATAGAAATATGCTCTCTGCTGCTGCTGCTGATGCTGCTGCTGCTGCTCTCTGCCTCCGCCTTTGCCTTTGCCTCTGCTACATTCCTTTTGTTTCTCATTTATTAAAATCAGTCTCAATTAGCTCTCCCATATGTTTAAACACGCATCAGCTCCGCGCGCGCTTCAAATGTAATATATAATTGGGCTGCCAGTGCCAAACAAATATAAATAATATAATTAATAGTGTTCATAAATATATGCAACGACAATAATGTCAATATGCCAATGTGTTAATGTGTCGCAAATTTGCGAAATAAATACAGTTTAATAAATATTTGAATATTTCTAGCAGTGAATTATTAAATTAATTACTGCTTCTCAATTATATCGGTGAGTCTGTTCTGACTTAAATTGTTTAATTAATATTTTTCCATTGTTAAATTGTGTGTGTGTGTGTGTATGTGTGTCGAGCCGGCTGTCCTGCCGGTCTGCATGCATACACACACTCATACATACATGCATATATATAAATATAATAATGCGCATACATATTAGCTGAAATAAATCAAAATTAAATCAATTATACTTACCATCTGCCATAGCTAAAGAATTTTAATAAACAAAATAGGGAATTTTGTTCATTTAAATAATTAATAATACATATGTATATAAAAAATCATACACTGAAATTGGCATTGGCTTGGCTGGCGTTGGCAACAAGGGCGACAGCGTCATTTATATAGCGTCCGTTAATATACTTTCCTTCACTCTGTCCTTTATCACTTTGTCGCGTGTCCGTTGTCCGCTTATTTTTCTCTGATATTTACATTATATTTACCCACTGTATGTTTACAATGCAGTAATCGGCAATTGCAGCACACACCATTTATACTGATGTCTACCATTACACATATTCAAGCATATTAAAAAACGATCTCTTCATTATGGTTTTGTTTTGTTTGTCTTTTTACCTGCTCACACCAATAGCGCATACATTCTTTCAGCTATTTCAGTCCCTCATAATAGAAATATGCTCTCTGCTGCTGCTGCTGATGCTGCTGCTGCTGCTCTCTGCCTCTGCCTTTGCCTTTGCCTCTGCTACATTCCTTTTGTTTCTCATTTATTAAAATCAGTCTCAATTAGCTCTCCCATATGTTTAAACACGCATCAGCTCCGCGCGCGCTTCAAATGTAATATATAATTGGGCTGCCAGTGCCAAACAAATATAAATAATATAATTAATAGTGTTCATAAATATATGCAACGACAATAATGTCAATATGCCAATGTGTTAATGTGTCGCAAATTTGCGAAATAAATACAGTTTAATAAATATTTGAATATTTCTAGCAGTGAATTATTAAATTAATTACTGCTTCTCAATTATATCGGTGAGTCTGTTCTGACTTAAATTGTTTAATTAATATTTTTCCATTGTTAAATTGTGTGTGTGTGTGTGTATGTGTGTCGAGCCGGCTGTCCTGCCGGTCTGCATGCATACACACACTCATACATACATGCATATATATAAATATAATAATGCGCATACATATTAGCTGAAATAAATCAAAATTAAATCAATTATACTTACCATCTGCCATAGCTAAAGAATTTTAATAAATAAAATAGGGAATTTTGTTCATTTAAATAAATTAATAATACATATGTATATAAAAAATCATACACTGAAATTGGCATTGGCTTGGCTGGCGTTGGCAACAAGGGCGACAGCGTCATTTATATAGCGTCCGTTAATATACTTTCCTTCACTCTGTCCTTTATCACTTTGTCGCGTGTCCGTTGTCCGCTTATTTTTCTCTGATATTTACATTATATTTACCCACTGTATGTTTACAATGCAGTAATCGGCAATTGCAGCACACACCATTTATACTGATGTCTACCATTACACATATTCAAGCATATTAAAAAACGATCTCTTCATTATGGTTTTGTTTTGTTTGTCTTTTTACCTGCTCACACCAATAGCGCATACATTCTTTCAGCTATTTCAGTCCCTCATAATAGAAATATGCTCTCTGCTGCTGCTGCTGATGCTGCTGCTGCTGCTCTCTGCCTCTGCCTTTGCCTTTGCCTCTGCTACATTCCTTTTGTTTCTCATTTATTAAAATCAGTCTCAATTAGCTCTCCCATATGTTTTAAACACGCATCAGCTCCGCGCGCGCTTCAAATGTAATATATAATTGGGCTGCCAGTGCCAAACAAATATAAATAATATAATTAATAGTGTTCATAAATATATGCAACGACAATAATGTCAATATGCCAATGTGTTAATGTGTCGCAAATTTGCGAAATAAATACAGTTTAATAAATATTTGAATATTTCTAGCAGTGAATTATTAAATTAATTACTGCTTCTCAATTATATCGGTGAGTCTGTTCTGACTTAAATTGTTTAATTAATATTTTTCCATTGTTAAATTGTGTGTGTGTGTGTGTATGTGTGTCGAGCCGGCTGTCCTGCCGGTCTGCATGCATACACACACTCATACATACATGCATATATATAAATATAATAATGCGCATACATATTAGCTGAAATAAATCAAAATTAAATCAATTATACTTACCATCTGCCATAGCTAAAGAATTTTAATAAATAAAATAGGGAATTTTGTTCATTTAAATAAATTAATAATACATATGTATATAAAAAATCATACACTGAAATTGGCATTGGCTTGGCTGGCGTTGGCAACAAGGGCGACAGCGTCATTTATATAGCGTCCGTTAATATACTTTCCTTCACTCTGTCCTTTATCACTTTGTCGCGTGTCCGTTGTCCGCTTATTTTTCTCTGATATTTACATTATATTTACCCACTGTATGTTTACAATGCAGTAATCGGATGTAAACACGCCCCCCCCCCTCCCTTAGTCTGCTGCTCAAAAAATAAGTCTATAATATTAATGTAACCTTAAGTAATGCTCAACACAAAATTATTTTACCTAGACAATAACGCACGCAAACAAATCCTCTCTATTTATTATGCTCACTTATATCTAAACATATATTAATATTAATAATTTTTTCAAACCACCCACCTGCCCAATATTGGTTAGCCCCTTCCAAAAATATAGCTTTTTCAAAAACCAAGACAAGATTATCCATAAAATTCCTGGTGAGTCTGTTCCAATTTATTAATACTACAATATAAACACCCCCTAATAGTAATGTAATAACACTTATTAGCCCTTAAAGCCGAGCCAGCCAACTGCTTATATTACAACAACTTTCCTGTTTGCTAGATCATCTATTAGTCTACTAATGATAGTCACTTGCCTACAACTTCTATACAATATAACACTATATACTAATAAAATGTCTTAATAAACTATACGTAGACCTACACTAAACTTTAGTTACAAATTAGAACTAGCAAAAACACACCTTAAACTAATCTTAGCTCACTGCCCACATTAAATTAATACATAGACAAAGACAATTCTTTAGCGTGGGATGGCCAACCCACATAAGGGGGCATCAGCCCCAAAACCTGGTCATACCCCTCCCACTCTCACCCCTAGAAGAATGCGAAGGCGATTTGCAGAGCTATTGGGCTCTGATAGTGATGATTCTGAAATTGATCCCAACATTGCTGCACTACTTCATGAGGCTAATAACGAAAGGGATGTAGACAGCTCAGACTTGGAAGTTGTAACTGACTCCTCTGATCCCCCCTCCCCTTCACCAAAACGAAATAAGAAGCAAGCAAACCCCAATACAAATAATACCCACAAAACAATTGCTCCAACAGATAAGCAAACTCAATCCAAGACTAGGCCATTGGAAAACACTGAAAAGACCCCTAAACCACCTCCCGTCTTTATTACACTCAACTCCAAGATTGGTCTACCAGACCTATTCCCTCTCCTTAACAGAGTTTGCCCAACCCCCAATAACTATCTTATCAAAATAATAGGGCATCTAAAAGAAAATAAATATAGAATCACTTGCTCCGACTCCGCAGTTTACAAACTAGTTTTAGAGGTACTCGACAAAAATAAGATTGAATACTACACCTTCCAGTGCAAGGAAGATAAAACCTTTAAGTTTGTAATTCAGGGCCTTCACCCTACCACAAACAAAACAGAAATACAAAACGAGCTAGCAGCTAAAGGGCATGAAGTAAAAAATCTATATACTCCACTAAAAATAAATGACAAAAATCAAGCTTCACAATTAACAAGCACCTTCTTCATTAATATAAAGCAAGCATCTAATAACTGTGAGGTCTTTAAAATCAAAAGTATCTGCAGGCAGCTGGTCACTATTAGTACTCCAAATCCCAAGCGCCATATTATGCAATGCTTTCGATGCCAAGAATATGGTCACTCCACGAAATTCTGCCGCAAACAACCGAGATGTGTTAAGTGCGCGGGGCTTCACTTCTCCTATGACTGCGAAATCTCCCCAAATCTTCCACCAAAATGTGCCTTATGCTGTGGACCTCACACAGCCAATTTTCACGGCTGTCCAGTCTATAAACAAATACGCTCAGCCTCAAACAATTTAACCTCAATTAGTTCAACTCAGTCCCTGCTTAGAAACGGCATAAATGAAACAACTTATTCTGCTTCTCATTCAGGAAACCATCTCAACAAAGTCATGCCAACAAAAAGACCTAGATTTAGCACTCAACCCCCAGGAGCACTCTCTAATAATAACTACACAAGCCATGCTAGCTACAGCAGCCATGCCTACTATACTGATAATAATACCCCCCAAAATGCTTCCTTACCAGAACCAACTACGAGTACAGCTGGCAACAGCACTGAGCCTAACCTAAGTGAAATCATGACAATTATTAAAAATTTAGCCTCCTCCCAAAATGTTCTTCTCGAAAAAATCTCACAAATTATTGAACCTAAAAATGGGCCACTTCATATTGCACCAAGCAAATGTACAGTGTCATTCGCCCCTACCCCTAAAATACATAATCTAAATAGAATAACTAATCAAAATAACAAGAACAATGGCTAGCACAATAGGACTGAGTATTGCTTCTTGGAATGCCAATGGCGTTTCAAGAAAAATTAGAGAACTAGAAGCCTTCATGCGTATGCATCACATCGACATAATGCTTATTTGTGAAACCCATGCAACAGCTCGCACGCAAAATCACATAAAAATACAAGGCTATAATGCCTATTTTGCTAATTCTCCTGGTGGCAATTCCCACACTGGTGGTGCTGCCGTACTCATCCATAACAAAATAATACATCAATCTCATCAGGTAATATCAAATAACTCAATACATTCAGTCTCAATAACAGTAAGCACTAATATAGGATATATATGTATTGCAGCTGTCTACTGTCCCCCTTCTGCTCCAATTAGAGAAACAGTTTTCTCTGAATACCTCTGCAGCCTAGGTCAAAAATTTCTAGTGGTCGGGGACTGGAATGCTAAAAATCGACTCTGGGGCAGCTCTAGAGCTTGTCCAAGAGGTACCCGCTTAGCAAATATTATATTAAATTCAAATTGCATGGAAGTTCTCTCTCCAGGCCAGCCCACACACTACCCTGCTAGCCATGCCACCCCCTCTATCATAGATTTCGCTATATATCAAGGAATCCCTACCAATGAACTCGTAATAAAAGATTAATCGAATTAAATAGTGATCACCTACCCTTGCTAATAAAATAGGAGTCCTAGCTAACTCAGTACCCCCTAGAAAAATGCTCATAACACGTAATACTGACCTAAAATTATTTCGTAAAAAAATAGAGGATAAAATATATCTAAATATAGAATTGCGCACCAAAGAAGATATTGATTACGCCCTAACAAAATTCACTGATTTAATACAACACTCTGCGGAAACCTCAACCATTCCCTCTAATACTACTAATCGTCACAGCTTAGCAAATTCTCCTAACTATCTCAATCCAGAAATTCGCAGGATTATCTCTCAAAAAAGGACAGCAAGAAAAATTTATATACGCTCTAGATCCCCCCAAGCCTTTGCCAACTGGCAATTTCTCTCTCATAAACTGCGTAGGAAATTAAATCAAGTACGAAAGCAATACTATGACAATAAGCTAACACATGCTGATATATATAAAAGCTCGGGATACAGTCTTTGGAAAATCACCAACAGTATTAAAAAGCAAACACTTCCTTGCCACTCAATAGTCAATGAACATGGCATCTGGTGCCGCTCCCTTAGGGAAATAGTAGAAAGCTTCGCTAACAACATTGAAAAAAGATTCACCCCTCACAACATTCCAGACGACGAAAGTACTGACCACATTCTAGATAGTGTTCGCTCTTCCTCACATGAAAACCCTTCAATCGGCCCCAGTAGACCAATAAGGCACGCTACTTACCAAGAAGTCTGCCGAATTATAAAATCCCTAAAGAACAAAAAAGCCCCTGGCCATGACCATATAGATGGGCGTGCTCTCAAAGCCCTACCAATAAAAGCAAAATTATACATGGCGGTCTTGTTCAATGTTATGCTTAGACTCTCCTATTTTCCTACGCAATGGAAGTATGCCCATATCACCATTATCCTAAAGCCTAATAAGCCAACTAGCAGCCCCGACTCTTATCACCCAATTAGCCTCCTCCCTACCATGTCCAAAGTTTTTGAAAAAATATTATATGCTAGAGCCCTAAATGAAATTAGTGATAGTGGAATTATTCCAAATCATCAATTCGGCTTTCGACGAGGTCATGGAACACCAGAACAAGCTCACAGAATTGTCGATTTCATTTTACGTTCCTTCGATAGGAATAACTACTCCTCGGCAGTTTTCCTAGATGTCCAACAGGCTTTCGACAGGGTCTGGTTGGAAGGCCTACTTTATAAACTAAGTGAGTGTCTCTCCACATCCCTTTACAAAATCTTTCGTTCCTACCTAGAAAACAGGAAATTCTCCATAGCCGACAAAGGAACAATCTCTTCAATCAGAAATATCCAAGCAGGTGTCCCGCAGGGTAGCGTCTTAGGCCCCATGCTATACACCATATACACTTCTGATATGCCAACGACAAATACTTCGTCTTCCCTCACAGCTACCTTTGCAGACGACACTGCAATTATATTCTCTGACTCTCACTTGGAAAGTGCTTCGATCAGGACACAAAGACAATTGGATCTAATAAACAGATGGTGTACGAAATGGAAAATATTAATTAACAGCTCCAAATCCAACCACATGACCTTCACCCTCAAAGAGGGCACCTGTCCCACTGTAACCTTCAGCGGTGTGCAGATTCCTCAAAATCCAATAGTCAAGTATTTAGGCCTTCATTTAGACAGAAAACTCACCTTTTCTAAGCATATCTCGGTTACATGTTCCATAATTAAAAAGAAACTAGACAAATATAAATGGCTGCTAACCAGCAATAAACTATCCCTAAATAATAAAAAAATAATATACACGCAAATAATAGCACCCATTTGGCAATATGGCATGGTGGTATGGGGTACAGCCACAGATCTGCAAATAAATAGGATACAAATTATTCAAAACAAATGTCTGCGAACAATAGTATCTTCTCCCCTTTTTATTCGAACCAATGACCTACATAGAAACCTAGGCATCCCATTCCTATGGGAAATCATTAACCTGCATGGTAGTAGACACAATGATCGTCTCCTTAAACACACTAACCCCCTGGCAATAAAACTGGCTCCGGCTAACAACACTATCCTTCGTAGAGTGCGTAGATGGTATCCTACTGACTTACACATTCGCAAACCAAATACATGGCCAAGATAATCATTTCTCTTCATATATTACAGCATTGAGCAAACAAGAAGGACGCACCGGCTCTACCATTGCAGAACACTCCATAGCTCACTCATGGGAATAAACATGGTATTCATGGACTCCATCTGACCTAATGCTGCTACCTATTACTAGCTGAATGCTCTAATACAACGTCATAACTCCGAATCGGAATACTACTCCAGAAGGATGCCTCCAAAATTCCACTCACTCTTTAATGCCAAATAATTATAACTACTTTTAATTCACTAATAAACCAATTAAGACACGGTCATGTGTAATGAGTACACACAATTTATTAATTCATAAAACAATAATTTAATTAAATCTGTTTTTGTGCTGTGCCTTCGGGAATTTAAATTCCTTTATTTAATCCAAACAAAAATACACCTTATAATTGTACAATTATACTATTACTTTCTATGGCATCTAAATATGAAGCTAAATGATTGAATTAAAATTAAAACGCACCAATATTAAATAAGCACAAAAGATTACTCTGTATCCAAATACCTCTTTCAGTACTCACAACCTAACTAGCCTTATAAAGTAACAACTCAATTAAATCTGCTTTTGTGCAACTTCTCCAGGAGTCACTCTGACTCCCTTTATTAATTAAAATAATAATCGCACTTCAAATCTCAATTATTATTTTGAGGTTACACTGTACCTAAAATATAGAATGAAGTTATTGTTTTCAACAATTAGTAGCAACAAGGGTACAAAAGCTTAATTTTCTCTGCATTCAAATAATTTCTATTAGTAGCCCTCTCAAGACGCGATGGAGTGATCCTGAATGCATATATTCGTGTCGGGGTAACATGCCTATGACGAAATTTAGCCCTTGGCTATACTAAAACTGAGGCTTCCATGCAATGAGCACACGCTCTGAACATGGATGCCCTGGCGCGTATCTGTCGTGTAAATATACTTAACATTCTCAATCAATTCAGTCGCCTCTTGGGTGGACTACACTACAACAGCAAGATCCTGAATTTAATAGGAATAAATATCTTACAATCATCAAAATCTTCAATTTAATAAATCAATAGAGACTCTCATTGGTCCACCTGCCCCAAAGTGTACTCATTAACACTGCAATAAAAAATCCGATTGCACTGTGTCTTTCAGGTGCAAATAAAACAAAATACTAACTATATAAAACAACTTATAAATACCCGAACTAATTATTCTTTCCCCCCATCCCACAGAGCTCACTCATGGGAATAAACATGGTATTCATGGACTCCAACTGACCTAATGCTGCTACTTATTACTAGCTGAATGCTCTAATACAACGTCATAAGTCTGAATCGGAAAACTACTCCAGAAGGATGCCTCCAAAATTCCACTCACTCTTTTATGCTAAATAATTATAACTACTTTTACTTCACTAATAAACTAATTAAGACACGGTCATGTGTAATGAGTACACACAATTTATTAATTCATAAAACAATAATTTAATTAAATTATTTTTGTAATATGCCTTCAGGAATTTAAATTCCTTAATTTAATCCAAACAAAAATACACCTTATAATTATACAATTATACTATTACTTTCTATGGCATCTAAATATGAAACTAAATGATTAAATTAAAATTAAAACACACCAATATTAAATAAGCACAAAAGATTACTCTGTATCCAAATACCTCTTTCAGTACTCACAACCTAACTAGCCTTATAAAGTAACAATTCAAATAAATCTTCTTTTGTGCAACTTCTCCAGGAGTCACTCTGACTCCCTTTATTAATCTAAAAAACAATTGCACTTCAAATCTCAATTATTTTGATTTTGAGGTTACACTGTACCTAAATTATAGAATGTAGTTATTCTTTTAACAATTAATAGCAACAAAAGTACAAAAGCTTAATTTTCTCTGCATTCAAATAATTTCTATTAGTAGCCCTCTCAAGACGCGACGGAGTGATCCTGAATGCATATATTCGTGTCGGGGGTAACATGCCTATGATGAAAATTAGCCCTTGGCTATACTTAAACTGAGGCTTCCATGCAATGAGCACACGCTCTGAACTTGGATGCCCTGGTGCGAATCTGTCGTGTAAATATACTTAACATTCTCAATTAATCCTGTCGCCTCTTGGGTGGACTGCACTGTAGAGGCAAGATTCCGAGTCTGAAAAGAATAAACATCTTACAACTATTAAAATTTCAAAGTAATAAAATAATAGAGACCCTCATTTGATCCACCTGCCCCAAAGTGTTCTCATTAACACTGCAATAAAAAATCCGATTGCACTGTGTCTTTCAGGTGCAAATAAAACAAAATACTAACTATATAAAACAACTTATAAATACCCGAACTAATTATTCTTTCCCCCCATCCCACAGAGCTCACTCATGGGAATAAACATGGTATTCATGGACTCCATCTGACCTAATGCTGCTACCTATTACTAGCTGAATGCTCTAATACAACGTCATAACTCCGAATCGGAATACTACTCCAGAAGGATGCCTCCAAAATTCCACTCACTCTTTTATGCTAAATAATTATAACTACTTTTAATTCACTAATAAACTAATTAAGACACGGTCATGTGTAATGAGTACACACAATTTATTAATTCATAAAACAATAATTTATTAAATCTGTTTTTGTACTATGCCTTCAGGAATTTAAATTCCTTAATTTAATCCAAACAAAAATACACCTTATAATTATACAATTATACTATTACTTTCTATGGCATCTAAATATGAAACTAAATGATTAAATTAAAATTAAAACACACCAATATTAAATAAGCACAAAAGATTACTCTGTATCCAAATACCTCTTTCAGTACTCACAACCTAACTAGCCTTATAAAGTAACACTTCAATTAAATCTGCTTTTGTGCAACTTCTCCAGGAGTCACTCTGTCTCCCTTTATCAATCTAAAATAATAATTGCACTTCAAATCTCAATTATTTTGTTTTAGAGGTTACACTGTACCTAAATTATAGAATGTAATTATTCTTTTAGCAATTAATAGCAACAAAAGTACAAAACCTCAATTTCTCTGCATCCAAATAAGTTCTATTAGTAGCCCACTCAGGACGCGACGGAGTGAACCTGAATGCGCATATTCGTGTCGGGGTTACATGCCTATGACGATAATTAGCCCTTGGCTATACTAAAACTGAGGCTTCCATGCAATGAGCACACGCTCTGAACATGGATGCCCTGGCACGCATCTGTTGTGTAAAAATACTTAACACTCTCAATTAATTCTGTCGCCTCTTGGGTGGACTACACTACAACAGCAAGATCCTGAATTTAATAGGAATAAATATCTTGCAATCATCAAAATCTTCAATGTAATAAATCTATAGAGACTCTCATTCGGTCCACCTGCCCCAAAGTGTACTCATTAACACTGCAATAAAAAATCCGATTGCACTTTGTCTTTCAGGTGCAAATAATACAAAATACTAACTATATAAAACAACTTATAAATACCCAAACTAATTATTCTTTCTCCTCATCCCACAGAGCTCACTCATGGAATAAACATGGTATTCATGGACTCCATCTGACCTAATGCTGCTACCTATTACTAGCTGAATGCTCTAATACAACGTCATAACTCCGAATCGGAATACTACTCCAGAAGGATGCCTCCAAAATTCCACTCACTCTTTATGCTAAATAATTATAACTACTTTTAATTCACTAATAAACTAATTAAGACACGGTCATGTGTAATGAGTACACACAATTTATTAATTCATAAAACAATAATTTAATTAAATCTGTTTTGTGCTGTGCCTTCGGGAATTTAAATTCCTTAATTTAATCCAAACAAAAATACACCTTATAATTGTACAATTATACTATTACTTCCAATGGCATCTAAATATGAAGCTAAATGATTGAATTAAAATTAAAACGCACCAATATTAAATAAGCACAAAAGATTACTCTGTATCCAAATACCTCTTTCAGTACTCACAACCTAACTAGCCTTATAAAGTAACAATTCAATTAAATCTGCTTTTGTGCAACTTCTCCAGGAGTCACTCTGACTCCCTTTATTAATTAAAATAATAATCGCACTTCAAATCTCAATTATTATTATTTTGAGGTTACATTGTACCTAAAATATAGAATGAAGTTATTGTTTTCAACAATTAGTAGCAACAAGGGTACAAAAGCTTAATTTTCTCTGCATTCAAATAATTTCTATTAGTAGCCCTCTCAAGACGCGATGGAGTGATCCTGAATGCATATATTCGTGTCGGGGTAACATGCCTATGACGAAAATTAGCCCTTGGCTATACTAAAACTGAGGCTTCCATGCAATGAGCACACGCTCTGAACATGGATGCCCTGGCGCGTATCTGTCGTGTAAATATACTTAACATTCTCAATCAATTCAGTCGCCTCTTGGGTGGACTACACTACAACAGCAAGATCCTGAATTTAATAGGAATAAATATCTTACAATCATCAAAATCTTCAATTTAATAAATCAATAGAGACTCTCATTCGGTCCACCTGCCCCAAAGTGTACTCATTAACACTGCAATAAAAAATCCGATTGCACTGTGTCTTTCAGGTGCAAATTATAAAATACTAACTATATAAACAACTTATAAATACCCAAACTAACTATTCTTTCCCCCCATCCCACAGAGCTCACTCATGGGAATAAACATGGTATTCATGGACTCCAACTGACCTAATGCTGCTACTTATTACTAGCTGAATGCTCTAATACAACGTCATAAGTCTGAATCGGAAAACTACTCCAGAAGGATGCCTCCAAAATTCCACTCACTCTTTTATGCTAAATAATTATAACTACTTTTATTTCACTAATAAACTAATTAAGACACGGTCATGTGTAATGAGTACACACAATTTATTAATTCATAAAACAATAATTTAATTAAATCTATTTTTGTAATATGCCTTCAGGAATTTAAATTCCATAATTTAATCCAAACAAAAATACACCTTATAATTATACAATTACACTATTACTTTCTATGGCATCTAAATATGAAACTAAATGATTAAATTAAAGTTAAAACACACCAATATTAAATAAGCACAAAAGATTACTCTGTATCCAAATACCTCTTTCAGTACTCACAACCTAACTAGCCTTATAAAGTAACAATTCAATTAAATCTGCTTTTGTGCAACTTCTCCAGGAGTCACTCTGACTCCCTTTATTAATCTAAAATAACAATTGCACTTCAAATCTCAATTATTTTGATTTTGAGGTTACACTGTACCTAAATTATAGAATGTAGTTATCCTTTTTAACAATTAATAGCAACAAAAGTACAAAAGCTTAATTTTCTCTGCAGTCAAATATTTTCTATTAGTAGCCCTCTCAAGACGCGGCGGAGTGATTCTGAATGCATATATTCGTGTCGGGGGTAACATGCCTATGACGAAAATTAGCCCTTGGCTATACTAAAACTGAGGCTTCCATGCAATGAGCACACGCTCTGAACATGGATGCCCTGGTGCGAATCTCTCGTGTAAATACACTTAACATTCTCAATTAATCCTGTCGCCTCTTGGGTGGACTGCACTGTAGAAGCAAGATTCCGAATCTGAAAAGAATAAACATCTTACAACTATTAAAATTTCAAAGTAATAAAATAATAGAGACCCTCATTTTATCCACCTGCCCCAAGGTGTACTCATTAACACTGAAATAACAATCCAATTGCGCTGAGTCTTTCAGGTGCAAATAATACAAAATACTAACTATATTAATTACTTATAAATACCCGAACTAAATATTCTTTCTCCCACAGAGTTAAATAATCTAAATAAACTTGGCAAATACTGCTCTATCGGACCTAATGCCGCTATTTGTTCCTGGATTTGTGCTCCTAGGAAGTGTCATGACCCCTGATCGGAGGACTGCTACAGAGGAGGTCGTCAGTGGACGAGAAGTGGCACTGTTGGGTCCTGCCAAGCCACCACCACAGAGCAACCCAAACATGCCTTTCCAGAAGGGGCGGGCCGGTGGAGGTCCTCTAACCCCAACAACTCCTGTTAGGAGAGGGATTCGCCGGTAGAGTGGGGTATCGCTGCACTGGATCTGTCGTCCGGACTGGACTGGGGCGCCAGGAGGCCCATCCCTCCCCACTAATGCTGCTTCAATAATTCTAAGAGTAGCATTAAGAACTAGTAAAACTAAGAGTAGTTTTTTTTTTTTAAATCTTTTGTAAAAATTAAAATTGTACTTAATAGTGCCATGATCGCCTTAAGCTCAACATATGCTTATGTTGTGGCAATCATGACTCTCATAGATAATAAGCAACATACATGCCTGCGTGCATGCAAATAAACCTTTGCACCCCCCTCCCCCACTCCTATAAACCTAGTTAAAAACCCCCCTAACTGAGAAATTCTCAGTATAAACAATAGAACTCTTTTAGAGTCACCCTTCCACCTGAAAAAAATCCTGTGCTGCCAAATGCTAACTTGCTGTTGCTCCTAGCCCATATGAGGTATGGGACACTAGCAGATAGCACTTTTATACTAACTAACAAATCCTTTGATAAACTCTGGCCTACGGGACATAGTTTCTCAAAGAGATAGCTCCTTTTCTGCCTTATTTCCCTTACACTAATATACCATAACCACTTGTGTACTTTGGTCTAAAAAGACTGAAACATGCAAGCTGGTTGTATTAAACAAAGGACTAAGTCCTAGTGATAAATGAAATAAATCCTACGAATATTGAAATAAGCTATCTGAATTCTGAAATAAACATCCATCGATGCCTAAAAATCCAACTGATTACATCAATCTATTACTTTGAATACTCTTATGACTAACTCTGAACACAGTCAGTTGCTAATCTAGCAGCCACTAAAATACAGTGATTTCTGGCCTTTGGCCAATACTATACCTACCTGAAATAAATCAGATTGAGAGGCCTAGAGTCACCTTCCTATGCCACTAACCCATATTCAAATAACCAGTGACACCAATTTATCCACCCTACCTGAAATAAGCCTAATAATAAAAATAGTTAGACCAAGGAAGCCATACTAAAACACTGCTCTGCTGCCCAAGCATCAGTGCGGCGGTATGGCTGATCTGGCCTCTAGCCTTCCCAGTGCTGCCTGAAATACTCACGTGCTGACCCGATGCACTCCAAAACCTGATCCTAACAACAGGCTTTTGGGGAAGAAGTGGGTCTCATGTTACTAAACCCGTGATTGTTCTCCTGCAACCGACGGATAAAGCTCAAGCTAAGAGTTACATGCCGCGATAACCATCCGAATGGGCACCCGAAACCAAGAAAAAAAAAAAAAAAACGCATCAGCTCCGCGCGCGCTTCAAATGTAATATATAATTGGGCTGCCAGTGCCAAACAAATATAAATAATATAATTAATAGTGTTCATAAATATATGCAACGACAATAATGTCAATATGCCAATGTGTTAATGTGTCGCAAATTTGCGAAATAAATATAGTTTAATAAATATTTGAATATTTCTAGCAGTGAATTATTAAATTAATTACTGCTTCTCAATTATATCGGTGAGTCTGTTCTGACTTAAATTGTTTAATTAATATTTTTCCATTGTTAAATTGTGTGTGTGTGTGTGTGTATGTGTGTCGAGCCGGCTGTCCTGCCGGTCTGCATGCATACACACACTCATACATACATGCATATATATAAATATAATAATGCGCATACATATTAGCTGAAATAAATCAAAATTAAATCAATTATACTTACCATCTGCCATAGCTAAAGAATTTTAATAAATAAAATAGGGAATTTTGTTCATTTAAATAAATTAATAATACATATGTATATAAAAAATCATATACATATACATACACTGAAATTGGCATTGGCTTGGCTGGCGTTAGCAACAAGGGCGACAGCGTCATTTATATAGCGTCCGTTAATATACTTTCCTTCACTCTGTCCTTTATCACTTTGTCGCGTGTCCGTTGTCCGCTTATTTTTCTCTGATATTTACATTATATTTACCCCACTGTATGTTTACAATGCAGTAATCGGCAATTGCAGCACACACCATTTATACTGATGGTCTACCATTACACATATTCAAGCATATTAAAAAACGATCTCTTCATTATGGTTTTGTTTTGTTTGTCTTTTTACCTGCTCACACCAATAGCGCATACATTCTTTCAGCTATTTCAGTCCCTCATAATAGAAATATGCTCTCTGCTGCTGCTGCTGCTGCTGCTGATGCTGCTGCTCTCTGCCTCTGCCTTTGCCTTTGCCTCTGCTACATTCCTTTTGGTTCTCATTTATTAAAATCAGTCTCAATTAGCTCTCCCATATGTTTAAACACGCATCAGCTCCGCGCGCGCTTCAAATGTAATATATAATTGGGCTGCCAGTGCCAAACAATATAAATAATATAATTAATAGTGTTCATAAATATATGCAACGACAATAATGTCAATATGCCAATGTGTTAATGTGTCGCAAATTTGCGAAATAAATATAGTTTAATAAATATTTGAATATTTCTAGCAGTGAATTATTAAATTAATTACTGCTTCTCAATTATATCGGTGAGTCTGTTCTGACTTAAATTGTTTAATTAATATTTTTCCATTGTTAAATTGTGTGTGTGTGTGTGTGTATGTGTGTCGAGCCGGCTGTCCTGCCGGTCTGCATGCATACACACACTCATACATACATGCATATATATAAATATAATAATGCGCATACATATTAGCTGAAATAAATCAAAATTAAATCAATTATACTTACCATCTGCCATAGCTAAAGAATTTTAATAAATAAAATAGGGAATTTTGTTCATTTAAATAAATTAATAATACATATGTATATAAAAAATCATATACATATACATACACTGAAATTGGCATTGGCTTGGCTGGCGTTGGCAACAAGGGCGACAGCGTCATTTATATAGCGTCCGTTAATATACTTTCCTTCACTCTGTCCTTTATCACTTTGTCGCGTGTCCGTTGTCCGCTTATTTTTCTCTGATATTTACATTATATTTACCCACTGTATGTTTACAATGGCAGTAATCGGCAATTGCAGCACACACCATTTATACTGATGTCTACCATTACACATATTCAAGCATATTAAAAAACGATCTCTTCATTATGGTTTTGTTTTGTTTGTCTTTTTACCTGCTCACACCAATAGCGCATACATTCTTTCAGCTATTTCAGTCCCTCATAATAGAAATATGCTCTCTGCTGCTCTCTGCCTCTGCCTTTGCCTTTGCCTCTGCTACATTCCTTTTGTTTCTCATTTATTAAAATCAGTCTCAATTAGCTCTCCCATATGTTTAAACACGCATCAGCTCCGCGCGCGCCTTCAAATGTAATATATAATTGGGCTGCCAGTGCCAAACAAATATAAATAATATAATTAATAGTGTTCATAAATATATGCAACGACAATAATGTCAATATGCCAATGTGTTAATGTGTCGCAAATTTGCGAAATAAATACAGTTTAATAAATATTTGAATATTTCTAGCAGTGAATTATTAAATTAATTACTGCTTCTCAATTATATCGTTGAGTCTGTTCTGACTTAAATTGTTTAATTAATATTTTTCCATTGTTAAATTGTGTGTGTGTGTGTGTGTATGTGTGTCGAGCCGGCTGTCCTGCCGGTCGTCTGCATGCATACACACACTCATACATACATGCATATATATAAATATAATAATGCGCATACATATTAGCTGAAATAAATCAAAATTAAATCAATTATACTTACCATCTGCCATAGCTAAAGAATTTTAATAAATAAAATAGGGAATTTTGTTCATTTAAATAAATTAATAATACATATGTATATAAAAAATCATATACATATACATACACTGAAATTGGCATTGGCTTGGCTGGCGTTGGCAACAAGGGCGACAGCGTCATTTATATAGCGTCCGTTAATATACTTTCCTTCACTCTGTCCTTTATCACTTTGTCGCGTGTCCGTTGTCCGCTTATTTTTCTCTGATATTTACATTATATTTACCCACTGTATGTTTACAATGCAGTAATCGGCAATTGCAGCACACACCCATTTATACTGATGTCTACCATTACACATATTCAAGCATATTAAAAAACGATCTCTTCATTATGGTTTTGTTTTGTTTGTCTTTTTACCTGCTCACACCAATAGCGCATACATTCTTTCAGCTATTTCAGTCCCTCATAATAGAAATATGCTCTCTGCGACGGCGACAGCGTCATTTATATAGCGTCCGTTAATATACTTTCCTTCACTCTGTCCTTTATCACTTTGTCGCGTGTCCGTTGTCCGCTTATTTTTCTCTGATATTTACATTATATTTACCCACTGTATGTTTACAATGCAGTGAAACTGTCTGTCTAAAATCCATTTAAATGTTTTGAAATATAATTGGTCAGAGTCATGATTACTAATGCTGCAACATGTGTTTTGTGTTGTAGTGGTCTTGACTCTTACGGATAGGAATACAACATGCATGCGGTTATCCGCACTATGCACCCTTCCCCCCCCCCCCCCTCCCCCCTCCCACACTCCTAAAAACCTATATAAAAACCTCCTAACTGAGAAATTCCCAGTATAAACAATAGAACTCTTTAGAGTCACCCTTCCATCTGAAATAAATCCTGTGCTGCCAAATGCTAACCTGCTGTTGCTCCTAGCCCATGTGAGGTATAGAACACTAGCGGATAGCATTTTTTAAACTAACTAACAATTCCTTTGAGAACTCTGGCCTACGGGACAGAGTTTCTCAAAGAGATAGCTCCTCCCTTCCGCCTTATTTCCCTTACACTAATACATTATTACCACTTGTGTACTTTTGGTCTTAAAAGGCTGAAATATGCAAGTTAGTCGTATTAAACAAAGGACTAAGTCCTAGTGAAAAATGAAATAATCTAAATGAATACTGTAATAAGCCAACTGATTACTGAAATAAATAACATTGATGCCTAAAAAACACAACTGACTACATTAAATATTTACTTGAATATACTTACGTTCAACTCTGAACACAATCAGTTGCAAAACTAGCAACTATTAACACTCAGTGATTGCTGGCCATTGCCTAATCTCAACCTATCTGAAATAAATCATAATGAGAGGCCTAGAGCCACATTCCTATGCCACTAACCCAATCAAAAATAACCAGTGACACCCAAAAATTTACCCTACCTGAATAAGCATTAAAATAAAATAGTTAGACCAAGGAAGCCATACTAAAACACTGCTCTGCTGCCCAAGCATCAGTGCTGCGGTATGGCTGATCTGGCCTCTAGCCTTCCCAGTGCTGCCTGAAATACTCACGTGCTGACCCGATGCACTCCAAAACCTGATCCTAACACCAGGCTTTTGGGGAGAAGTGGGTCTCATGTTACTAAACCCGTGATGTTCTCCTGCAACCGACGGATAAAGCTCAAGCTAAGAGTTACATGCCGCGATACCATCCGAATGGGCCCCGAACCAAGAAACAAAAAAAAAAATAATGCGAATACATTTAGCTGAATAAATCAAAATTAATAATTATACTTACCATCTGCCATACTAAAGAATTTTAATAAATAACATGAGGATTTTGTTCATTTAAATAAATTAATAATACATAGTATATAACAAATCATATACATACATACACACTGAAATTGGCATTGGCTTGGCTGGCGTTGGCAACAAGGGCGACAGCGCATTTATATAGCGTCCGTTATATACTTCCTTCACTCTGTCCTTTATCACTTTGTCGCGTGTCCGTTGTCCGCTTATTTTTCTCTGATATTTACATTATATTACCCACTGTATGTTTACAATGCAGTAATCGGCAATTGCAGCACACACCATTTATACTGATTCTAGTCTCCATTACACATATTCAAGCATATTAAAAAACGATCTCTTCATTATGGTTTTGTTTTGTTTGTCTTTTTACCTGCTCACACCAAATAGCGCATACATTCTTTCAGCTATTTCAGTCCCTCATAATAGAAATATGCTCTCTGCTGCTGGCTGCTGATGCTGCTGCTGCTGCTCTCTCTGCCTCTGCCTCTTGCCTTTGCCTTTGCCTCTGCTACATTCCTTTTGTTTCTCATTTATAAAATCAGTCTCAATTAGCTCTCCCATATGTTTAAAACACGCATCACTCCGCGCGCGCTTCAAATGTAAATATATAATTGGGCTGCCAGTGCCAAACAAATATAAATAATAAATAATAGTGTTCATAAATATAATGCAACGACAATAATGTCAATATGCCAATGTGTTAATGTGTCGCAAATTTGCGAAATAAATACAGTTTAATAAATTTTGATATTTCTAGCAGTGAAATTATTAAATTAATTACTGCTTCTCAATTATATCGGTGAGTCTGTTTCTGACTTAAATTGTTTAATAATTTTTTCCATTGTTAAATTGTGTGTGTGTGTGTGTGTGTATGTGTGTCGAGCGGCTGTCCTGCCGGTCTGCATGCATACACACACTCATACATACATGCATATATATAAATATAATAATGCGCATACATATTAGCTGAAATAAATCAAAATTAAATCAATTATACTTACCATCTGATAGCTAAAGAATTTTAATAAATAAAATAGGGAATTTTGTTCATTTAAATAAATTAATAATACATATGTATATAAAAATCATATACTATACATACACTGAATTTGCATTGGCTTGGCTGGCGTTGGCAACAAGGGCGACAGCGTCATTTATATAGCGTCCGTTAATATACTTTCCTTCACTCTGTCCTTTATCACTTTGTCGCGTTCCGTTGTCCGCTTATTTTCTCTGATATTTACATTATATTTACCCACTGTATGTTACAATGCAGTAATCGGCAATTGCTAGCACACACCATTTATACTGATGTCTACCATTACACATATTCAAGCATATAAAAAACGATCTCTTCATTATGGTTTTGTTTTGTTTGTCTTTT